>NC_091131.1:161404834-161482334 GCF_040183065.1 Periplaneta americana | reverse complement strand
TAGTGAACAATAAATTAAATTCAAGAGTCAAGAAATAATGTAACATGGTACTGCAACGTTAATAATTGCCTTCTGTAATATAACGTACTTTTATAATAATTATAATACATTATGCTACAAATATGCACAAAATTAGGCCCATATATCACACAAATTATATTACACATGAATTCAAGTACAATAGGAACTACCTTGAACTGATAACGTAATAAAATTATGATCTATTACATATTAAACTCAAGTTTCAAGAAACACTGTGATATGGTAGTGTGTCATTAATAATATTGCCTTCTGTAATATACACGTGGTTTTATAATAATTACAATACAATGTGTAATAAATATATACATACTTAGATCTATACAGTTATTTATAACATACATTATTTTGTACATGAATTCAAATACTTTTGAACCTTCATTAACATATGTATATGAATTTCTTGGAATAATTTGTCATTATGGTAAACAAATATTTTTATATATTCAGGCTATTGGAGACATAATATAGTCTACTACATTATTTACCTTATTATTCCACACAAGACATAATATAATTTCACCATTATAAATCCCACTCTGTTAAGTAAATACTTATTCTTATGCAATCTTTTTCATTTTCTTTATAACATTTCTCTTTGAAATTCCAGACATTTTTATTACTTTATTAATTTCTTTAATTCTAATAAATGTTCTTGTTCTAACCAATGTCGTAATTACTTCTGGCGGAAGAGGAGAACTGATTTCTGCTTCGTTTTTCATGGCAGAATTAACAAAATTTACAGTCTTTTTTATTATAAATTTCTCATGAGAAACAGAATCACCGTGCACATCTGAGAATATACTGTCAACAAGCATGGCAACCAATTGCAGATCCTTAGAAGGGAGAATTAAGTTTCCACGGGGCACTGTAGTAATCCAGTCTTTTTGATTAGCAGAAGTTGACAATTTTGTGGGAATTCCAAGATTCGGGTATTGCTCCATATGTTTTGATGCAGCATATCCTGCAATATATTTTAATCCTCCCTGGGATATCCGCTGTCTTGCAGAGATTTCATATATTTTTTCTGGGAGGCCTATATTTTCTTCAGGATCTCGATCGTTGGTAAATTTGACCGGTTTCAGAATGCCTTTAAGTAATTCTGCCGTTGCACATAGTTCTTTCTGCAGATTATCATTGACTTCTGATTGGCTTGTACTAGGACCCACTATTAATGCCTCTTCTTCCGAAAGCAAATCGGAGGTGTTTTTGTTCTCACAAAACTGAGATAATGGATTTCGACCTAGTATGTACCACTTCAGTCTATGTTTAAAATCTAAAGCAGAGGGATGATCGTTTGTTCTACCCATGCTTCTAATTTCCGAAAAAAAGTTTTCTACCAGATCTTGGTTAAGTTTTCTTGTGATGATGTATTCAATTTTGTACTTGTACCTCATTGCCTCATACAACAATGTTAATGATTGATTATTTATTAGAATCCCCTCCTGATAAGGTAATTTCCTGTTTGCTTCTCCTACTTTAACTGCGGTCATGAAGTCATTCATTTCTGAGAGTATAATATTCTGATCTTGAAGGTTTATTCCGTAACTATGCAGCCCACGGTGGGTACAGAATTTAGAAACGGTATTAAATAAATCAAACCAATCATTAGTTAATTTTATTGCCTTTGAAGTTTCTTTCCATTCATTTGATCTCAACAACTCGTTTTCACCACACCATTTCAAAGCTTTTGCAACTCTGTTGGAAAATAGGCCTAATTGTGCTGCCAAACTAACTTTTTGTCTTTGGGTACCACGGACACTTAAGTGTAACGGAGTTAACTTGTAAGATAATTTTGTATCAGAGGACGAGGATGCACGTAAAAGTTAATGAATTGGTTCTGATGAAATGTTCAATCCGTTCAAGTTGAAACCATGATCTAGAAAGTGATTCCTGTGTAATTTCAATAAATGTGGAGCGTCTGAAAAAACAAATATTTCTCGAGTTGAATCATTTGGATTAGGAAAACTGCAATTTAGTTTGGTAGAAATTTTCAAATCACGCCACAATTTTCTGTTACTTCCACCTAAATCGCTAACTGTGGCCACAACTTGAAAACCACTGCCTTCTAACTGGCAAATTATGTCTGTTAGGATTTCTTTTGTCATTGTCTGATCATATTTATAGTATACGGGCTGCTTCCACCTTGCAAACAAACCACGTGCAAAAACAACCTGCACTGCCTTATGAGGTCCAATTATTTGTTCTTCCCTACTGTCAAAAGAAACCTCCTCATTTAAATACATCTCATCAAATGCTAATACTGTTACACGATCTAACTCCGACATATTTGTAGCTCTCGCCTTCATTAATTTTAAGACATCATGAAGTACACCTTCCTCAAGCGATAATTGTTTTACTGCCCATTTTCTCAGAGTTGACAAATCAGGTAACGGGTAATTTAATTTTGTTCTTAAGTATCGGTATGTTTTTGGACTTAGGTTTCGAAGTGTTATTGCAGTACCGTAATCTTCTACAGACCATTTCACCCTACGTGTTTTATTCAAAAGAGCATCAATTTGCCCAATAGTGAAAAATGGTTTCAAAATTTCAGCCACTTTAGATTTAACTTCTGTTTGTCTAATGTTTTTCAATGAAATTAAATCCTCATGTAATTTTCTTTTGTCTTCTTCATGTTTCCTGTTGGCAGCTGTCAATTCCTTAATCCTCGTTTCTAGAGAGTAATTCTTCTCTTCTAATTCTTGAATTCTTTGTATTAGTATTTGGCATTCCTCTGTGACAGTAGACTCAGTGGCTCCGCGATTTTCCATTGTTACATTAGTGCTGGATGCTCCTGTTGCGCTGAAGTGAAAGAAAGTTAATAGGTACAGTAGCCTACATGCAATCAGGGGCGTATTTAGGCCTCGGCAGACTAAGCAGCTGCCTAGGACGGCAGATTTTGAGGGAGCGACTTTTAAGCTATTACTGTTAATTTTTTATATGTTTTTTAAATTTTATTCATAAATCTTTTAAAGAGTACATGAACTTAAACACACAATGAAAAGGATATGAATAACATTGGCAACAATCAGTTCAAATTATGTATTGTAATGAATGTCTAGTTAGGTTTATTAAAGAAACTGTACTCAACGCAATGAGCTGCGATCGCTGTCTGCAGTAAAGATGACGTCACACGCCTCGGCCGCTATCGCAACAGCATGCGCAGTCCCACACCTTTACTATGTTTCCGCCATGCCCCCAGCCGTTATAGCTGGCATTCGCAACCGGATTTCGCTACCTATCGTAGCTCCCCAAGTGCATCACGATGCTGGGTGGGCACCGGTCCCATACACTGGCCGAAATTTCATGAGAAAATTTCTTCCCCCATGAGGACTCGAACCAGCGCGCATTCCGTAACGCGATTCCTAGGCAGGATGCCTTAGACCACGACGCCACGGCGTGGGACCTCACTTTCATTTGGTCATAAAATATCATAAATAAAATCAGACAATTCCCGTGCGGGTGTGGGAGCTTATAAAAGTTTCAATTACATTCCTCATATCGAATTCAGTTACAATTTCTTCCCACGTCTTTTCTTTAGATTTTGGAGTAACACACTAGGCCTTTTTATTTCCAATAATGTTTACATATCTATATATATAATTTGAACTGGTAATGGAAATTACGGGAAAACGGCTGAACGGATTTTAAAAAATGACCCCTCATTTTGAAGCTTGGAACCCAAAGTTTTTCGGAAAAATAGTAGTTTTCAGTGAAATGTCAATTTTCCTACATAATTTTCCTATTTTCCGAAATCCATTTGTTATCAGTTTTGAGCACTAATTTTATTGAATCACGGTCGACTTGATTGAATTTCAGAACAAAACACACACTACAATAAACAATAGGCTATTACACGAAGGCCATGACCTGCAGGATTGCCGACATATTTAGAGCTCAATCCAATTTGTTATTAAAAACTGATTCTGCAGTGTATAATTTTGTGAGTATAGCTGTGTATTGGATATTCAAATCTACGAAACTTGAGGTGGTTTGATGACATTATTACCATTAGAAATTAAATATTATTATAGTTATTGTCATGATGCGTCTATTTTTCATTAATTATACATAATATTAATGCTATATTGATGACATGAAAGTGAAACTTTTTGAGGTTATGTAAGTAAATGTAGAGAATATCTTAATTTAGATCTTCATTTCTATAATTTACCGAGTGGCGGCTATATATAACTATAAAACTTAAGTAAGGTAATAATATTGTTATTAAAAATCAAAGATTTTTTATACTTATTAACCCAGTGGGGTTGGGTCCTTTTCATATACTTAATGGCGGTGTAGTGTAGATATTGATATGTATTGATCAGTATTGACTCGAGAGAGCGCATAAAATATAATTCCTAAGGAAAGATAAAAAAGTATTACTTACTGATAAAATAAGAGGCCTAGAAAATTATGTACTCTTCAGATCATTTCAGCATGATGTCTTAGTAGGATAAAATGATTTTACGCTCTACATTTAAAGTTCTACATGCAGCAGCTATACCAAAATGCTATTGTTCGAAAGCATAGCAAACCTGACATTTTTTTAACTTTTGCCTACAATCCACAATGACCTGATATAGCTATTGCTATCGTCCTGACATTGATACTTGCGTTTTCGCGTTGAAACTCAAAAACTGAATGGGGATAGGTTCAAGAAAAAGTATTTGGCCTAAAAGAACCCATTGAGAGGGAGTATGTTTCATTATTATGGAAGCAAATAACTATCAAAAGAGTCAAGTATTCTTAATTGAAAATAAATCTGAAAAATTTTTATTTGAACGTCTAACGAACTTAGTTTGCAGCAGCACCTGCTGCACAAGCCACTAGTTTTAATAGAATTATACCTAACAGTTTCACTTTTTGCGGGAAATTTGCAGGTCGTTGTTTCTTAGCAACATTCTCATCCATAATATATTCATCCCGTTCAGTCACTACACTTGTCACGCAGTGGCTGCTCGTGACCTAAAAGATGCGTGAAGCAGTGTTAAGGTACGGTCACACATCGATACTTTTGCAGCGCAACTTTTGTACTGCAGCTGCAAAAGTTGCGTGTCGTGTTCACACGTAAGCCAAAAGTAGCGCGCTGCACGCTACTTTTCGTGCTGCGCAACCCGAGTGCTGCAAAAGTTGCAACTGGAGGTTACGAGTCTGTTCACACACAAGGCGCTACTTTTGCAGCCGCAGTCATGCTGCAGGTTTCCATCTTCGTGTTGACTTCTCAATATACATTTTGTGGTTATGTTCGCATTATTAAGAAACTCATGCGAAAGCTTCCTTATCTATTATTTGCTTTTCTGTCGTATTTAATATTCAGAAATTGACATTATTTTTTACTATAAGGCTTTTAAAAACGCCTATATACTTAAATGATAACCAACAGTATATTCACGCAATCAATGTTGGCAACCCTCCTGTTTGAAACTACGCTACGGAAAATTTAAAAAATGAATTATATCGTCAGCAATTATGCTCAGACTGTGTTGTGTATTTAATAATTGTTACAAATAATTTATTTTCATCACATTTAACATTAAAATATATCCAAACAATAAAAGTATCATTGACACATTTGGGTGGTAGCATTGGTTGCAACCGCAGCAAAAGTTTCAACAAAACCGATATCAAAAATGCTGCGGCAGCGACCCTGAGAACCCTGTTCACACGTCGCTACTTTTAATTATAATTTAACATTAGCTCATATTTAGAGAAACCACAATATTAACTGTCAATAGATACAGTGTTAGTATAATTACATCAATCAACGTTAAAAGCCACCGGCGTAGCTCTGTCGGTTAAGGCGCTTGCCTGCCGATCCAGAGTTGCGTTCAGGCGCGGCTTCGATTCCCGCTTGGGCTGATTACCTAAACCATTTCCAACTAAAGATTGAAGTAGACGTAAACAAAACCGAAATGTATTACTCCGCAATCTCTAGCTAGTACCAAAGCAGCCACCAGGGCGCATTATTTTCAGCAAGTGAGCACGCAGGGCAGCCACCGTCTGATATATTGCAGACATTTCAACACATTCATTGAACTAATCCGTAAAATGCTCACAGAAGGTTAATATTTATTATTTCTCTACTGGGAATAGTGGATTTTAATTTTCTGTAGATTCGTGATTAAATGTTATTCTTTGAAGAGTGGAGAATTTCTTTAATTCTACAGAAATTTATTTGAGGTTGACAACACTAAATCTCGCACTGTTTTATACCAGCCGTGCTGATGTGCTCTGTGAAGCTGCAAGTCCCTTGGGAGGGATTTAATGCCTATTACGCATGCGCGTTGCCATAATACACGTTACAATGATTTAACACGCAATGTCTGAAACTACATGTTGTTTAAATCGTAAGAAAGTGTTCTTATAAGCATGTTTAATTCACTCGTATTCCATGTATATTATACATTTTATTATTTTAGAAGGAACTATTTTAATATGAGGAAGAAGATGACAAGCATGAGTTTGGAGGCGTTGTGCGTCCAATAGCCAATCAGGAACCATTAAGCTACGTGCATTTATTTAAATTTACTTCAATCTTTAGCTGGAAAGAGAGTAGTTGGGTTTCTTCCGAGGTTTTTCCCAAACGTAAGGCAAATGTCAAGTAATCTATGGCGAATCCTCGGCCTCATCTCGCCAGATACCATCTTGCTATCACTAATCCCATCGACGCTAAATAACCTCGTAGTTGATACAGCGTCGTTAAATAACCAAGTAAAAAATCAACGTTAAAATCTTTATCAGAATATTATTTTTGACTACATAAATTAGTGCGAGGAACTGTTATTTCACTCATAATTATTATATCAGCCACAGTGCACACTAACACTTCAACTGAACACAACTCACGAAAGGGATAACTCGGAAGCTAATTCTATCCAATGCTAAAGCTAGCTTCTTGCGAGCCTTGCGACCAGGGTAGTTTAGTTAGAAAGGGATGGAAAATCTGCGGGGTGGGTTAACAGAAGAATGTGTGAAAGAAACGAGTCTGTGGAGGGGATTGTAAGCTAGTGTGTGCAGGCTTCATGTTTACTGCTGCATCACAAATCATCCTGAGCTGCCGCATCACAACATTTAAGACGTACATTTAAATTGTATTAAAATTAATAAATAATTTTGCTCATAAACGGCAGTTTATTATGGAGTTATTAACTGGGGAAGCTGAGCTTTTTAGCTTACATTGACGCTAACGCCACTGGTGCAGTCCACCCAAGCAACCCAAGCACGGCTTGGGCAGCACTGATTGATTATAAGAATCACGATATCTACGTAAATCCATGACCAAACTTTCTGTTTATTTAATCATAAAGTCCTGAAATATTTCTAAATACGTTTTGTTAATTGTAAGTCGCATGATGGGGCATATACAGGGACATCATTTTATTTTTACTTGCATTTTTATTGTACCTGCATTTCTGAATGTACTTCACTCTCACCCCTTCACTAATGTCCTTGCTCCCGTCAGACACACAAACTTATGGCCGCTGTTGCATTCAAAGTCTTCAAGCAGTGAAGTAAACACTGCAGTGTATAGTGTGTTTCAGAAATATGGTTGCGTTTTCTATAGAAGAAAGAACCTATATTAATAATATCGTACTAAAAAATTATATTCAAGAAACGATAAATTCAATTTCAGATAATATGCTTCAAAATGTTTTTAATAATTTGCGTAAAGAATTGAAGCCTGCATTGCAATGAACGGCAACCAATTTCAGCAACTTGTTTAAAAATTCAGATTAGCTTATTTTGAATTGAGGTGGCTAGGAGCAAAGGAATGCTAGTGACATTTGTAATAACATGAGTTAAGTGCATCCAGTGTAAGCTAAAGTATCTAAAATTTTAGTGGCAAAGGGATATTTTAATCTCATCACACATTAAAATTTAAATAAAAATTTCACCAATTTTACGAAAGCTTAAATATTTAAACCCCATTTTCTCAAAAGTAACTTAAGTGCACTTACAGCCCTTTACTTATGACCCCTCAATTTAAATGCACTCTCTATAGGCTATTGTATGTTAACACCAATAATTAATATGCTAAATAAAGTAGACATTACATAATGAACATAGCCGCCTGAAAAGTTGAGTTTTTGAAAAAAAAATGTTACTACTCTACTGTATTTTGATACATTCCATAAAAGTGATGATCAAACTGAAAATCGTAATATCGTATTTCCCTACAACATAAATGGATACACTACATTTCTCTCCTCCTATACCTAGTAAAATGATTTGTTTACATATTGCACTAGTAACATCAAACTCCTGTAATGGAAGGGGGCAACAGTGTTTCCGAGTATAGCCAGGTTAATGTTAAAAATATTGGTAAACATAAAATGATGTCCCTGTACAATGCATATACTGCGGTCCCGAACTGGCAGCTGCGTGCCAGCGCCAGCAGTGCTGAATGCAGGTTATAATATATGTCTAATTTTATTAACTAAAAGAATTGAAAGTGATGGGTAAAAACCATGTTTCTAATAGAAAAAATAAATGTTTTAGGCTATATTTAAATACATTTTTAATAAATGAAGTTTTAGGTACTAAATACGTAAGTTGGCTATTCTGTTGGTGAGCACAGAAGGGACAGCAGTTTGACGAGGTTTTCGGTGCTTGCGGGGAAGTGAAAACCAAGGTCAGTGGACGGTCGGTCGCTATCGCTCTCACAGGTCCCTTCATAACAGCCTTTAAAGAGAAAGTGAAGGCGTTGTAAATCTGTGACGTCATCATGGGGAGAGACTTCACTGTCAACCCCTCGGCTTGCGCTGTCTTTATTAGTAGTTACTGGACTTTAGAAAACGCAGGGTGTGTTTGTGATTTTGTATAGACCTTCATTGTGTGCTGTTTATAATAGGCCTATATTGTTACTATTATAGCATGCAAAATGCCAAATTGTGCGGTGAGCAAGTGTCAGAAACTAAAGGCTCGAGTGCTATTTATCATAAGTTTCCCTCTGTTCCAAAGCTCCGAAAATTTTGTAGTAATTGTTATCGAAAAGATGAATTTAATCTTGAAACTGCGCGTATTTGTTCCGAACATTTCACATCTGATTCCTATGAGCGTGATTTGAAAACCGAGCTTTTGAACATAGACTACCAGCAAAGAAAAAATTGAAATTAAACGCCCAACCATCGCTGAATTTACCAGTGTGCTATGTGAAAAACAGTGAGATAAACAGCGCTAGAAGTAAACGTATAGAAGAGAGAACTTACAGAAAAAAAACTTTTGTCTGAGGTAAGTGAACCATTAGATGCAAAAACAACAGTGCGGCAGGACGATCCATTGGGTGTGTTATCTTTCGTCTGTTCGTTAGAAAATGAGGGGCTGGATCTCAAAAAAGAAGATGAACTACGTATAGAAAATTAAAAACATAAATTAGACATTGAAAAGTTAGAGTCGAAATTAAAAGCATTACAAATAAAATATAAAAAGCAAGCATATTTTAGGGTCAACCAAAATTCACAACGACAAAGAAAGTGTTTAAATCGCTTAGTAAATGGAAAAGTAAAACATTTATTAGCTAAAGTGTTCACTGCAGGGCAAATAAAAATGCTTATTAGCGGGAAAAGAAAGCAAAGATGGGAAGAACAATATATAATTCCGGCATTAGCTCAGCGAGCAATTAGTGATAAACTGTACAATCATCTGAGATCACAAGTGGGAATTCCTCTACCAAGCGTTGCTACCCTGCAGCGTCGGACAAAAAAAAATTGTCCATTTCTCCTAGTATACTTACACCGGTACTGAAGATTTTAAAAGGGCAGGGGCTGTCTTTGAGCGAAATGGATAAGTTATCAGTTTTACTATTTGATGAGATGAATGTCAATTGTGTAATTTGTTACGATCACGGGAACGATTCGATATTGGGCCCTCACAGAAATGCTCAAATCGTGGTGATCCGATGACTGACAGGTGAGGGGAAGCAGCCCATCTATTATGATTTCGATAAAACAATGAACAGAGAGCTACTGTTCGAAATTATAACAGAAATTGAAGTGGCAGGTTTCAGAGTAGTTGCAATTGTTTCTGATCTGAGTGGCGGCAATAGAAGACGGTGGAATGAGTTACAAATAAATATAAATCAAACCTGCTTTTCAAACCCTGCTCCCGACGAAAATATTTGGGTTTTTGCAGATTTGCCCCACTAGATTAAGTTATTAAGAAACCATTTTATTGACAGTGGGTTTCAATTGAATGACACAATTATAGCAAAAAATGTAATTGAACGGTTTATTAAATCCGATTCTTCGGAATTGCAACTATTCCCGAAATTACATTGGGTCACATTACTGTGCAAGAGAATGATAGGCAAAAAGTTCCACCAGCTATGGAACTTTTTTCGCATGACACTGTTGCTCTGATTAAATATTTGGTACAGTACCCGAAAGTGAAGAAGTTCATTAATTTTTTCAACTCTTAAATGACTTCACAGATGTAATGAACTCGGGAATTCCGAAAGATCTTACACACAATAAACTGAAATGTGCCTTCGGGATTAACCACAAGGAACAAGTAGAGATAGGCCCTATTAGGTAGAATTGAGGAAACTGTAAAAGAACTGAGAGTCAAAAGCAAAAATACTCTTCTACCTTTTCAGAATGGATTCCTTACCTCTATTAAGAGCTTGAAAGGGTTGTATAGCAATTTAAAAGAAAAAGGAATTGATTATATAATGACCAGGAAACTCAATCAAGACGCCCTGGAAAACCTGTTTTCCCAAATTCGTGGGATGGGATATTTTTATAATAAACTTCTACCCGTCGAAGTAAAAAATCGCTTCGCCTATTAATATTAGGATGTCGCCTGCCCCACGCTACAAGTGCCCCTGTAGAAGATTCGGGTGGAGTAATAATAACAAAGCAAGTTTTCCAGGATCTCGTAGACATTTCTCATGAAAGCATGAACGAAATCCCTGAGGAAATAAACTCATTAGAGATGGATATTGGTGATAGAATTGACACAACAGAGCTAATGAAAAGGGAAGAAATGGAAGCACTCAGATATGTTGCTGGTTATATTGCTAGAAAATGTAATAAGAAAAGTGCTGTTTCGGATGCTAATTCCAATCAACAATCTCCAGGATGGATAGAGGTCGTTTCACGTGGTGGACTGGTTTATCCCTCTTCTCAATGAATGGCAACAATTGAAGAGTGTGAAGTTGTATTTAGAAAATTTCATAAAAAATCACCCAACAGAATAAAGAATGTAGGCCTAATTGGCCTTTTATTTAGACTTTTGAGGAAAAAGTTTCCAGATGAAGATCCGGAATTATTGAAGTTATTTAGTAGAGCACGGAAATTTTTTAGAATTCGTTACCTAAATAGAAGGAAACAGGACATCAAAAGAAGAAACTGTATGGAGCGGAAACAATGGTTGCTGCTTGTTGTGTCCTTCACAAGACTAGGCGAGTCAGTTTAAATTTTGTGAAACATTCTTAAAATAAAATGTTCTATTTGTAAAATCAGTGTCACAATTGGGAGACTTGCACTCTCCACTGCTATTGAAATCCCTCCTCAACCACTTCACTAAGGAGTGTAGGTTAATTTACAAAATATTCATTTAACAATCCTGTATATAAAATTAATTATTAATTAGTTTTAGTGCACACTCTACTCCAGTGTTATTAAGGGAAATTTAATACATTTTGCATGCGTAATTTAAATTCTGTCGTTCGCCAGTGTAGTTTTTATTTATTCAGTACTACTTTAATATAATTAATATTTTGAGGCTCGAAAACAGAAATTGACGTGTAAAATAAACTAAATATACTTATTGTTCAATGCGTATTCGTTAATAACTTTCTTTAAAATTGGACAGAAATATTCTACAAAGGTTAGAGATACAAAAGCAAGTAGCTACTATGAAGCATTCATAATAGTTTTTATATTGTTATAAGAATTTGGAAAGTAAACGATCATTGAATTAAAAAAAAAAAAAAAATGGGATATTGAAGTGGGAGTTCTAGTACCTCTAAGGCCTATATTACACTATCACATTTCTGTGTCACAGAAGTTTTATAAATTATATATGATAAAATATTTTACAGTGTAATATAGCATCTTTTATCACATCTAGCTGTGACATAGTTCTATGATAAAAGTTATGGTCATCATCATACCTTTGATAAAATCTGTGACTGAGAAGAAAGAAAATGGCGGACATTAAGTACATATGGTCTGTGAAAATCACAAAACTTTTAATATCACATTATGAGTCACATGAAATGTTTCATCATCCATTATTAAATACCTAGTATAGGTTATATAAGAATTCACATCTTCATACTGAAGTTCTCTCAGTAGAGTTTGATGGATTCATTTTGTATCTTTTCTCCCTACTCCAATCTCTAACCCAAATCGTCAGCTTAAAATGTAAACCTGCTAACTAACAAAAAGCAAATTTTATAGGGGAAACAAAAAACTGAGTATAAATTAACTCTGAAACTTCACCACCTGTACTTAGGGTTTGGTCCTAAAGTTTCAGAGTTAATTTATACTCAGTTTTTTTTGTTTCCCCTTTAAAATTTTCTTTTTGTTGGTTAGCAGGTTTACACTCTAAGCCGACGAAATATATTCTTTCTTTGAGTTCTTCTTTAGTATTAATGCAATAACCATTACTGCATTTAAAGCTACAACTAGCATGGAACTGTTGTGGATCCATTGTTAGAACTGTGATGAAAGATATGATCAAAGTTTTGACATAGTGTAATATAGTCAAAATCTTACATTTGATCATAGGCCTATATGTATGATCAAAGATTTTATCATATTCTGTGACACAGAAATTTGATAGTGTAATATAGGCTTTACTCCTCCAGTGTGTTAAATGTTATGTTTTATTTAACGACACTCGCAACTGCAGAGGTTATATCAGCGTCGCTGGGTGTGCCGGAATCTTGTCCCGCAGGAGTTCTTTTACATGCCAGTAAATGTACTGGCATGAGCCTGTCGCATTTAAGCACACTTAAATGCCATTGACCTGGCCCGGGATCGAACCCGCAACCTTGGGCATAGAAGGCCAACGCTATACCAACTCGCCAACCAGGTCGACTCCTCCAGTGTGTATGTGACCCAAACAAATATATAAATATAGATCTTTAAATCACTTGGTTATCGTAGAAAATGCAAGCTGAGGGTTGGCAATGAGTATAGTGTTCCTGTGGTGACGTCACAGATTTACAACCGTCTTGACCTTCCCTTTAAACGCTGTTATGAAGAGACCTGTGAGAGCAATAGCGACCGACCGTCCACGGACCTTGAGTGAAAAGGGTAACTGAAGCACGCGTATTTCTCCATGCCGACATCTTTCCTGTGCTTAGCTCTACAGTGGAGGGTGAATGATACAACGTGTCAAGGCTGACGATTCAAATGCTTTAACAATACAGAATGGAAACATATGGTAACTATTTAAATTAAAGAAGTATTTTTGAGGTTTTTAAAACAAAACATATTTTTCTCTCTTACTTCTATTATGTGCACATGTGTAGCACATGAGCACATAAGTACCAGCCGCCCCTGGTTAAAGTATCATTAAACACCTTTAAAATCGCTATACTTGCAGCCATTACCTTCAAGAAGACTGAATATACCCGTATAAGTACTAAGGTTTTATCAACATTAAGTGTTAGTTTATCTGCAATACATCAATCAACAATCATTCATTAGATTCAACACTGTATTAGAAGTGTTTATATAAGGTGATCATATTATTTACTTCGATAATCACACTTATATCATCTACAAATGAGATTACTTGGGATAAAATATGTATGGTTGAGGCTCAGCATTTAATATAAACTAGAAAATATCATGTATTTTTAGACAACAAAGACTGGTTGGAACCTCATAAGCCATAAGTAACACCAATATGGCATCACTCATGAGGCAGCTAAACAAGGAAGTAATGGGGTAGGGTGGCCAGTTCCTTTTCCCCTCCATTGTATACATCGCTGACTAGTAACATATTACACTAACCAGACTTCAGAGATATACAAATAATAATTGTTCTTCTGACATATCATCAAGTGAGATGTACTGCCTGATAATAAACACAACAGCCAGAACCAAAATAATCTACTTGCTCGTGAAATTACTTTACAATTTATGCACAGACAAGCTTTAAACAACTGGACTGTCTTGATATTCAACTTCAACACAGTCCTCAGCTTTCTGCATGTAATGTTGTTGTTGTTGTTGTTTTCTAATGCCAGGCGTTTGACAATAAAGTCATTTGACCTCTTGCACTCCAATATTTTTCAAAGATGTCATGGTCAGCCACTGAAGCACAGATTTTGGGGTGTTCCGAATCCATTTCTTGGTTTGAGTTGCACAATGGACAGTTAGGGGACTGATATATGTATTCCAATTCTATGCAGGTGTTTGGCCAAACAATCATGGCCTGTTGCCAATCTAAATGCAGCCACAGACGATTTTCGTGGTAAATCGGGAATTAACTGTGGATTATGATGCAGAGAGTTCCATTTTTTCCCTTGAGATTGTGTTATCAAATTTTGTTTGTTGAAGTCTAAGTATGTAGATTTAAAAAATCTTTTCACAGAGTAATACGTAGATTTAGTAACAGGTCTGTAAGTAGCAGTGCTGCCCTTCTTTGCTAAAGCATCCGCATTCTCGTTTCCCAGGATTCCACAATGGGTTGGTATCCATTGGAATAAAATTCTTTTATTGAGTGATATTAATTGAGAGAACATTTTAGTTATTTCTTCTGTTTGAGATGAAGGTGTGTGTTTAGAGACTATTGATAGAATAGCTGCTTTGGAGTCTGACTCTGCATGTAATGTAATGGTAGCTGAAGATACAAAAAAAAATCGGTATTAATTAAGCTGAAACTAATCAGAAAGATGGAGTGACTTATTTCTTAAGTATTTACCACTGAAAGCCAACCAGTCAAATAACATAGGTAGGCCTACTTCTTGAATCACTTATATTTTTGTGGGAAATTAAAAAAAAAAACTGTTTATTGAAAATACTAAATATTTAAAAAATCTGAAAACATGATATGTTATACTACAAAATAAAGGAAACTTGTTAAGGAAATTTTCAGTTATTATCATCAAAATTGTCAAGCATACAGCTTTTTGAAAAGGTTGGACAAAGGGCCTTTCTTAAATGAACACATTTTTCCATTCTTCAATGAAACATTTATTACAAAAATAAGCAGTAAACATGAGATGTAGGCCTGTGTTTCATTATTTTTTTACCCCTTCCCTTCTGTGTTTATTCCACTCGTCTCCTACTTTGCTTTTTGGCCATGAAGATGTGAGAGTGCGGAACAATTCACTTTTGTCTTCAGGAATGTCTGGCAATAGCGATTTCAGGTCACGAACTTTGTCCTCTGTAATTGGTTGACAACCAGTGTAAGTCTTTTGGTTTGGCAAAGCTATTTCTGCTCCAAATGCAAATAGAAAGTGTTTGGTTTGTAATCCTCCAATGTAAGGTAATGCCTCTACGTATCCATTTCTTTCTTTGTCCAGATGAACTGGTGGTAGGAGTTGATATTGCAAAGACTTCTCTTTCCTTTCTTAGAATTCTTCAATCTATGAACTTGGCTTTCTTCTGATACAGGAGATTTCTTATACATAGTGGAGCACCAGGTTTGGAAGTCCAAGATGTCTTCAGTTTTAACAAGCCTAACACGAAATTTGTGACTTGCACTTGCAATAATTTCTATCACATCTCTGACTGTATAATGTCTATCCACTTTGTTTGTACCAAAATCTCAGTCATTTGGCAGGTATGAATGCCCATGTAGTCTGTACACATCTCTTGAAAAGCGACCCGTATGCACAAGTGTCATCAAGAAGCAAATCATGGAATGATTTTTGTTTTGCTTTGCTGCCTTATCAATGTAAATGTACAGTTCATCAATGTTGCTTGACACTTCTTCCCTCACATGTGTGAGGAAGAAAGAGCACACATCACCACTCCCTTTCCTTGCAATGCCTTCATGATATACAAAAAAGTAGGCCTCACAAGACTTAACATTGTAAATAGAAAATACATTGTGTCAGCGGCTTTAAGTAAAACACCTGCTGGATGGAAATGAGGCCGATATATATTCTGCATATAATCAATCGTCAAACATAAAACATTGTCTTTATCTTTGTAGTATTCCTTCATTTGCTTCGTCGGTCTGGTTGGCGCAGTTGGTATAGCGCTGGCTTTCTATGCCCGAGGGTGCGGGTTCAATCCCGGGCCAGGTCGATGGCATTTAAGTGTGCTTAATTGCGACAAGCTCATGTCAGTAAATTTACTGGCATATAAAAGAACTCCTGTGGGACAAAATTCCGGCGCACCGGCGATGCTGAAATAACCTCGGCAGTTGTAAGCGTCATTAAATAAAACAGAACAATTTTCATTTGCTTCAGGGATGCATAAAATTAATTGCTCCTCCTTTTGTGAACAATTAGTTGAGCTTCTGCCACTCTCTTACCAGTTTCATTAAGAGTGAAGCTCCTCGCATTCACCGTATGTAGCCTATCTATCTGCAGTCTACCAAACCTGTAGTCATATTTTACAGAACAATCAGAATATTTTTCCTTAAAAAGAGTATACATTTTTTTAATGTCAACTTTGAATCAAGGTAGTGTACTTCCTTGGATGAATAATGACTTGTTTTCAAGGGAAAACTTGCAATGTGATCTTTTACTTGCATCACTGTAGTGATTGGAATAGTCTTCTGGTTCTGTTGTTTGCCTCTGTTGTCCTTTGGGGATTTATCCAATAAAATGAGTTTTAGTAACCTTCTCACCAACAGCTAACAGATTCAGGAATGCTTTCTTACATACCATACTTCCAGTGGCGGTTCCTCGGAGGAGGGAAGGGAGGAAAGTCCTCCTCACATTTTTCTCTTTTGAAAGTAAATATCAAATGAAATATGTGCCTTGAAATTCGAGGAAGATTCGATAATTTTTAAGTTCACAGCTATAAGAAAAACTCGGTTGATCGAGTTTTAAACGACGCGCGCTCATGTGCCACTAGAAAACTGTGAGAAAGGTGCGAGAGTGTTTGTATGGAGGAAAGAAAATCCTTTCCTCCTTTCCTGCAGTTAACACACATAGACAACAGCGCACTAGCTGCCAGAGAAAGAAGCAGAGTTTTAAAGCAAGCGAATGAACAGTTAGGGAGGAGATCCTCCTCTGAATCAGCGCATGGGCGGGAAATAGAAACCAACTGGTCTTGCAGCAAACCGCAAACTCTCTACCGCTGCCATCTAAAGGTGCTGCATTCAACCAGATTATAACACATCTAGGAGGAGGCACAATAAAAACAGTTTTAACGCAAAGCTATGAAAAACACCATATAAACTTTTTTTAAATAATAAATCAAAATATATTATTCATTGCATTTTATATAAGCTACTAGTCATGGGCCAGTATCGAGGATATCTGAAAGTTAAAGTTAGATTTATGTAAAACAAAGAGGAAGTAGTTCTATGTTAGTATCGCAGATCTTTTTGGCCCCTGAAATTCACTTCCATTCATTGTCTACTAGATAGGACAACAGCCAAGTTGTCCAGTTTTGTACAAATATATTTGAAATTGAAAGTACTCCAAACTACATTATTTTTAACACAAAACAATTAATCGGCCACCTGTAGCTTTGAGCAATAATGGTACTATGACTTTACAAGACCTGACATTCTTCAAAAGCATGTGATACTGAACTTGTAAAATGTACATGTGGCAACACAGACCATGTGGGTGGGTGCTGTGTTCTCGCTTTCTTAACAGATTATTTCTCATTCCCACTTCAGTAAAACGATTCTGGTTATATGTTAGTAGCCGGTCTCTACCAACACGTGTGATGCTGTAGTGTGCGCTAAAAATGCTGCGAGTTTGTGAATTTCCTTGTAATTGTTAATTTGTGCAATTATCCAGCAATGAATGGAAGTGAAAATATATTTGGACAATTTAGGAAACTCAGTTTACAAGAACAGATTATTGCTATACGAAAGAGAAGGCCAACCCTAACACTACCTGGTGTTACATGTATGCATGTAGGCTAATTTGTAGCATGTTTCTCCTCAAGAAGGTGTCATTTTGCGCAATTAACTTCTTTCCTCCTCTTAAGAAATATGCAAGAGCCGCCAGTGCATACTTCCAATTTCCGTTCACCAACCATTACACCCAAGTTTATTTATGAAAGGTCTTTACTCCAGGACATAGGGCCATTCGTAAATAAACAGTTATTACGAAACCCCGTATTACACACACAAAGAGTTGGACACGCGGCCTTTCTTGCCTGTATGAAGCGCCTTGGTATAAGGATTTCATCCATACAATAAAATGAAAATGCCTATTTTGTGGACAAAGGGCCTTTCTTAAATAAGCAATTCACTTATATTCAGTCTTCTTGAAGGTAATTTCTTTCAAGTAATATTTCAGAAAATTTGTTGTGTAGCCAGCAGTATGTCTGTAGTTGCAATTCTATTGCAGCAAGATCGGTGTCTGAACGAGCTGCAGATGCCTGCTATAAACAAGATTGCAATGCTCCCCAGAGTGATGTCCCAGCTGAGGAAGCACAACTTGAAGCACGCGTGTTGTCCGTGCTGGCTGTCTGGTTAGCACCAATGCCTGACGGCAGCATGTCCAGCCTCAAGATCAGGGATAATCTCCTCAAGCTGCTCTGGGAGGTAAGCAGTCCTGTACCCCTCATAGTGTATACACTCAAAGAAACAAAAAAAAATTACCAACCGTGTTTTTTGATGGTACAGTTATCGACATTAATTCAACCCGAATATGTTACATTAACAAAATTAAAAGCAATCCTGATGTTATGCATAATAATCAAGATTTAGAATGGTCAGAAGCTACATTTATACCTGTAAATGCGTATTGATCTAAAAATTGATATTAGAGTATTAGTATAAGGGTGAAGCCACATATTTCTGTTCAGAAGAGACTAGACAAAAAATGAGTGAAAGACAATTGTGTAATATTTTTTTTTTTTATCCAATGCCACCAGGTTGTCTTTTCGACATTTCTGGTCTTCTCTCCTGGCCGTGGCTTAATTGTAATCCACTTCTGAGGTTGGGGCACCTGGAAGGCGGAGTTACATTACCCCGATGATGTGATAGGATGATTATGATGCCAGGAGAGGTTTTAAATCTAAACTTAACCTAAATTCCAGACCATGGACGAACACAGGAATAATCCCCTTTAAGGAAAAATTCCTGTGCTGCAACCGGGAATCGAACCCGGGACCTTATGAACTATAGCCAGAAGCTCTGACCACTAGACCATGAGGCTGGTCGGAATGCTTTTATTAATGTCGGAATTTAGGCGATTCTTCTCACTGACCATATGAAGTATGAAAGATACATGTGAAGGGTTTTTCTTTGCATTAAATAACAAGTATCTATCACAAAAGCAGGACAGAGTAAATTTATCACAATCATATTATTTTTTAAGGTCTGTCATTCATATGAGTTAAATACATATACATTAAGAGAATGATATGCAAAGCTCTTATGACCATTGTTTGCAATTCAGAGGTCCCCTGTCTGTATCAGATAATTGTGTGCTTCAAATTTATGCTTTCGCAGGAATAGACAAAATAATTGTGTAATATAAATAATTGATTAAATGGCGATCTTACTCGTGTTAATTGTTTAAGCCGCACATGCTTACACAATTAACACGAGTAAGATCGCCATTTAATCAATTATTTATATTCAGGTGTTAAAAGTAGTGTACGTAAGATTCAACATGAATTGTATGCATGTTCCAGTTCAAGAAAATGTATTGCAAAATGTCCCATACGTAACACACAAATACTGTGGCTTTACCCATATCCTAATCACTTTCATGTGCACCTTGTATCTCATTCATAACAAATGAAAAGCACGTCAGCCTACTAAGAAAATGTTCCGTGTTCAAGCCCTGCATACGAGTATTTTTTTATTAGGTCTATTGTCACATCTTTGCAATTTGAACATATGTTTGTTGCTCAGAATTATTTTATGTTTCCTGAATACATTTTGGGAAAATTATGTAGCCTGGGAAAGGGTTGTTTTTGGCTGTCATTCAATATACACATCCTTAATCTCTATTGTCACAGATTTCTTGTATTCGGGTGGGAAGGGATACGCTAATTAACCCTAGAATGTTATCGTACGTAATTTTGACGTATAGTTGATCCTCACTGGTTTTCTCGCCAAGAAACAGAGTAATACGTAGATTTAGTAACAGGTCTGTAAGTAGCAGTGCTGCCCTTCTTTGCTAAAGCATCTGCATTCTCGTTTCCCTGGAATATAATTGTTTTATTCTTTTCTTTGAAGTGTTACTTGTTTAGGTCTCTTTTCGTTTCTAATTTTTATTGTCATGAAAATAAACTTACATGAAATACATATATCTTATAATAACCTGCCTAAACATGTAAATTACAACCTGCTGTCATGACTGATAGTCAGCAGCAACTGACAGGTGGAGGCATAGCTAGAAGAAGGAGGGGCTCCTGCATATTTCTTAAGAGGAGGAAAGAAGATAACAGGACGAAATGACACCTTCTTGTATAATACATCATTTTAAAGCTTGAAATCTCTGTTACTTAAATCCATGCATAATTCCCTTCTGTATAGCAATAATCTGTTCTTGAAAATTGAGTTTCCTAAATTTTCTATAATATATAATGTTTTCACTTTCACTTATTGTTGAATAATTGCACAAATTAACAATTACAAGGAAATTCACCTCGCAGCATTCTTCGAGCACACTACAGCATCACACGTGTTGGAAGAGACTATAGCTACTAACACGTAATCGGAACCGCGGAAATGGGAATGGGAAATAATCTGTTAGGAAAGCGAGAACACTGCACCCACCCACGTGGTCTATGTTGCCACATGTACATTTTACAAGTTCTGTATCACATGCTTTTGAAGAATATCAGTTCTTGCAAAGTCATACTATCATTATTGTTCAAAGTTGCCGGTGGCCAATTTTTTATGTTAAAAATAATGTAGCTTGGAGTACCTACTTTCAATTTAAAATATATTTGTACAAAACTGACAAATTGGCTGTTGTCCTGTCTAGTAGACAATGAATGGAAATGAATTTCAGGGGCCAAAAAGATCTGCGATACTAACATAGAACTACTTCCTCTTTGTTTTATATAAACCCGACTTTAACTTTCAAATATCCTTGAAAGTTTCAAACCATGAATAGTAGCTTATATAAAGTGCAATAAATAAAATTTTTGATTTATAATTTTAAAAAAAGTTTATATGGTGTCTTTCATAGTGTTGCGTTAAAACTGTTTTATTGTGCCTCCTCCTAGATGTGTTATAGTCTGGTTGAATGTACCAACGTTAGATGGCAGTGGTAGCGAGCTTGCTGCACGACCAGTCGGTTTCTATTTCCCGCCCATGCTGATTCAGAGGAGGATCTTCTCTCCTCAAAGTAAACAGTTCCATTAGTACCAGTAACAGATTTTAAAATAAAATTTAATGCCTATTTCATACCCCACATTTTTTATGTTAATGTATTTTCAGTTACAATATAACACCATACTTTAAAAAATAAAAACTAAAATTGTTCTGCATTGATAACAAGGCACAAAGTTTAAACATGTCGATTAATTTGTTACATATGGGATATCGTCTTCATTTTTAACAGAATACTACTAACGTTTAAACTGGATAAATCTTTTAAATATATGATATGAAAGACTTTAAAGTACATATCTTGAAAACATAGGTAGAAATATTTCAAATAAATTATTTAAGCTTTAAGCCTTTTAAACTTTGTCCCATAAGTAACAGAAAATTACACCACTGGAAACATTTTCAAGCTCCCTTTCAAAATTCTGTATATTTTTGCAAAATTATGCATGAAACATGCTACAAATTAGCCAACATGCATACATGTAAGACCAGGTAGTGTTGGGGTTGACCTTCCCTTCTGTGAAAAGATTTATTCAATCTACATACTTAGACTTCAACAAACAAAATTTGATAACACAATCCCATGGGAAAAAATGGAACTCTCTGCATCAAAATCCACAGTTAATTCCCGATTTACCACGAAAATCGTCTGTAGCTCCATTTAGATTGGCAACAGGCCATGATTGTTTGGCCAAACACCTGCATAGAATTGGAATATATCAGTCCCCTAACTGTCCATTGTGCAACTCAAACCAAGAAATGGATTCGGAACACCTCAAAATCTGTGCTTCAGTGGCTGGTCATGATAATATCTTTGAAAAATATTGGAGTGCAAGAGGTCAAATGACTTTATTGTCAAACGCCTGGCATTAGAAAACAACAACAACATATAGAATCCAAAAGCACTCTTTTCGCCTATAACGTCATTTTTCCGTATGGTAACAATAGCAATACAGTACTACTCAATGACGATAGCATTCTAGGGTTAATACTCGCGGAAGCATATTATAAGATTGAAACGGATATATAGACCAGAAAATAATTTATAATTGCCAATTATAATATAATTATAATTTAAAGAATGAAGGACGGAAGTATGAACAAAATATTTAAAATGTTCTACTTAAATAAAATAGTCATAAATTCAGTAATAATTTACAGAGTCTAGTTAACTCAGTTTTTATTTTTTTTTATTTCTCACAACTGGAATTATTGTATAACATTCATATTATAAAAACGTTAACACTGTAATATTAAGTAAAAGAAACAAGAATGAAATGTGTATAAAAGGGTAACATAAATTTAATTACTGAATTTTTAAAACAAATTTTATAATCAATCAATCAATCAATCAATCAATCAATCAATCAATCAATCAATCAATCAATTTTCTTAATGTATCCAGCTTTTTGCTGACAACATAAAGTCCACTATAGTCCACTGTAGTCTATTCAGTTGTTGTTTTTCACGAGAAATGAGGGATATTTTGATTGGTGTTCATTATAGACGCCTGTTGCTAGTAACCAGATTTGGGATGTAGTCAATGCAGGGCTGTCTTCTGCAACTGGTACTGATGACTTTCATTTACTACTTTTGTGGTTTATGAATGGACAGTATAGAAGAATGTGTTCCAGATCTTCATCATGATTATTACACCACAGACAAGTAGGATTATCAGAAATGTGATATCGGTGTAGGTACAATTGCGTGACAATGTGACCTGTTCTGGCTCTTGTTAAAATGTTTGAACATGTCCAGGCAAGTTTTTGTACATTTCCAGGTCATTTGGTTTCTTTTGTACAGACTATAATTTTTCCTTTGTCAGAAGAGAGCCAATTGTTGATCCATAGGTTTATAAAATGAGACTTTATTGAAGCAAAAGCACTAGATAGAGATATCACTTGAAGAGGTCTTGGTTGCAAATATGTTGCCTGTTTTGTAATATTATCGACTTTCTCGTTTCCAGGTATACCACAATGACTAGGTATCCAATAATCATATGAACGAAAGAGAAAATACAGCTCATGAACATTTTTGATTCTCAATGAGTTTTAACATTAGAAACACGTTTCATAGCAAATATAACACGAGGTGCAGACAGAATCATGCAATAAGGCAAGTTCTGTCAAAGCTGTTGAACTAAAATTGGTATTGTCAGTTCGAAATAGTTTATCGTTTTTCATTATTATATTATCATGTAATGCACATTATATTGTTCTATAGCAATATACTTGAACAAAATGTTACTATAGTGATAGTGGAATAAAACTATTACGTAAAAATACAAACTTAAAGAAATCAAGCAATAAATGGGGATGAAATATTGCAAATTTTGTTTCTTAAAACAGAGCCGTTTGTATTGCAGTAGGTAGTCAAGCGTTTTACTAATGAGCTACCACACATTTTCAGAATAAGACTTTGCCAAAGTGTTTTCCACATGTATACCTGGTGAACAGCACGGTCATCTGAAGACTTATTTGTTGAATGAATTAAATACTATTATAGTCACAATCATGCCATGGTATGAAAGAAAAATTTCACAACCTCGAGCGGGAATTAAATCGAATCTTTCATACCATGGCATGATTGTGACTATAATAGTATTTAATTCATTAATATGTCACATCAACGGACGTATCTACATCATCCAAACATCGTAAGGTGAAGATTACACTTATTTGTTGTTAAATTCGTGAATATGGAAGTTTCGTGAGTTAAATAATAATCTAAATTAGACACAGATAGCGGCAGAATAGGGTTAGGTTTCGTTCTAAAGTAGTGGGAGGGAAAACAGTAAGTGGAATCATAGAGATAGTATGATGAAAAATTTCTGTATCGCTGTACAGCACGGGCACTATGAAGACGTTTTGTCAGCTGGTCAGTTTTTCTTCTCGTGAGTCTACGTATGGATGCAATTTGCAACAAGTATTTTTATAAATTAAGAAGCAAGTGGGTTTAACGTGTTGCAGTGGAACAGCACAATTAATTATTATAAACTACTTAATAATGTCATGCTCACGTCTTTAGTTCACAGGTATCAGTCGAGATACTCTTAAGCAATCTGGTATTGGGAAGGCAGTGATGTACCTGTATAAGCACCCCAAAGAAACCAAGGAGAACAAGGAGCGTGCTCGCAAACTTTTGGATGAGTGGGCTCGAACCATATTCAATATATCGATTGAATTCAAAGGTAGGTGCATTTGTTTAGATTTGATAGGATTACATTCAGTGGCGGCTCTTGCGTATTTCTTAAGAGGAGGAAAGAAGTTAACAGCACGAAATGACACCTTCTTGAATGAAACATGCTACAAATTAGCCAACATCCACACATGTAAGACCAGGTAGTGTTGGGGTTGGCCTTCCCTTCTGTATAGCGATAATCTGTTCTTGTAAACTGAGTTTCCTAAATTTTTCAAAATGTATAATGTTTTCACTTTCATTCATTGTTAAATAATTGCACAAATTAAGAATTACAAGGAAATTCACAATCTCGCAGCATTTTTCGAGCACGCTACAGCATCACATGTGTTGGAAGAGACTATAGCTACTAACATGTAATCGAAACAGCGGAAATGGGAATGGGAAATAATCTGTTAGGAAAGCGAGAACACTGCACCCACCCATGTGGTCTGTGTTGCCACATGTACATTTTACAAGTTCAGTATCACATGCTTTTGAAGAATATTAGTTCTTGTAAAGTCATACTACCATTATTGTTCAAAGTTGCCGGTGGCCAATTAAATTTTTATGTTAAGAGTAATTTGTAGTTTGGAGTACTACTTTCAATTTCAAATATATTTGTACAAAACTGAAACTTGGCTGTTGCCCTGTCTAGTACACAATGAATGGAAGTGAATTTCAGGGGCCAAAAAGATATGCGATACTAACATAGAACTACTTCCTCTTTGTTTTATATAAACACGACTTTAACTTTCAAACATCCTTGAAAGTTTCAAACCATGAATAGTAGATTATATAAAGTGCAATAAATAATATTTTTGATATAATTTTTAAAAAAAGTTTATATGGTGTCTTTCATAGTGTTGCGTTAAAACTGTTTTATTGTGCCTCCTCCTAGATGTGTTATAGTCTGGTTGAATGTACCAACGTTAGATGGCAGTGGTAGCGAGCTTGCTGCACGACCAGTCGATTTCTATTTTCCGCCCATGCGTTGATTCAAAGGAGGATCTCCTCCCTCTCCGTTCATTTACTCGCTTTAAAACTCTGCTTCTTTCTCTGGCCGCTAGTGCACTGTTGTCTATGACTTTCCTCCACACAAACAATCTCGCATCTTCTCACAGTTATCTAGCAGCACATGAGCGCGCATCGTTTAAAACTTGATCAACCGAGGTTTTCTTATAGCTGTGAACTTAAAAATTATCGAATCTTCCTTGAATTTCAAGGCACATATTTTATTTGGTATTTACTTTCAAAAGAAGAAAAATGTGAGGAGGACGTTCCTCCCTTCCCTCCCCCGAGGAACCACCACTGATTACATTATTTAAAACGTGCAGATGATAATTTTATTAACTACTGATACTTCAGGACGCAGAAATGTTTGATAAAATATAATACAAAAATTAATACTTAACAACTTACAAACGCAGTACAAAAAAAATTCTTATGATTTCCATTCATAACTATGTAAAGCCACTTGATACAGCAAGTTTCATGAAAATTCCAGAAAATCAGATTCAATGTGTTGATTTGACATGAAATGACTCAATTTTCATATTTGTAAAGATTGCAATTATTGAAGAACGTTGTTACTGAGTCTAGTATAATTTTGTGTAGACACAAATAAAGAGGAGTGGAGGCAGCGTGATCTGGAACAGATGCCTAAGAGGCAACGCACCAGAGACGAAGAAGATCGTCAGGATAAGCACTGACAAAGCGCTGACATCTGGAGAAACAGGGAGAAAGTAAGTTTTTGATTTGTTTTTTTGTTTGAAGTTTAGGTGAGGGGTTTGGACTTTTTACATTGCTGGTTTTCACAATCAAAAAATTAAGACACAACGTTTCGAAGGGTGGTTCTCCCTTCATCTTCAGGTGGAAGAAAGGAGAGAAAGGATAAAAACCTACTTTTGGGATCGTTACGTACAGCTATTCTGTATGACTGATCGATTGATTCCTGGCTCCGGTGGAGATTCTAATTAAGAAAAACCCGAAGTCATTAGCAGTATGTTGGCACTAAACCAAACGGAATAAAAAAGATGGGCGTGAAGTGGCTAAAAAATTGATGAAAGACACACAAAAGGAGGGGGCGGGGAACTAAAAAAATGTGAACAAGTGTTATGATACCTCGATAGAAAATAAAAGAAGATAAAAAAGGAAAAAAAAAACTAGTAACAAGGACATGATAAAAAACTACTACTGCCACCTAGCGGTAGCAGACATTACTACTAACTACTAAGCTGCAACACTAGGTTGCGTTGTCTAATGGTGGAGATGACCCCAGATGGTCTACGTGGTGTTGGTGACAGCATTCTTCCCCTTGTATTGAATATTTCTGATGTCTTGTTCAACTATGGGTAACCAAATATCCGGAAGAATTAGACTAGGTTGACTAATGGCATTGTCTGAAAAACTCATATGTGCGGCTTCCTTATATTTCCTCTGTGTCAGAGAATGCTCAGTTTGTAGGATTGAAGTATTTTCCCACTTTATTTTGTGTCTCGATTCAAAGCTATGTTGTACTATTCTTGATTTATCTATTAAGCATTGTTTGAAGTTGTACTTGTGCCACTTAATTCTTGTGGACAGAGGTCTGCTCATTTCGCCTATATACACGCGACCGCATTCACACGGAATGTTATAAATGCAGTCTCTGGTATCCATGTAGTTAGGTTTGGGTTTGTTGTTGGACAGGATTCGGCTGAGTGTACTCTCTGATTTGAAGACCGCTCTGATGTCATATTTCTTGGAGATTTTCTTGAATTTTTCGGAGGTGCCTTTTACATATGGGGTAACTATGGTACTCAGGGGGTCAGGTGGAGGATCGTTCTTGTTTTTTTGGTTATCATTTTTATGCCCTTTTTGATGAATTCTTGGGGATAACTGTTCATTGCAAAAGTGTTAGTGAGTGATTGTACTTCATTTTGAAGGTCGGATTCTTTACTACAGATGTAGTTAGCCCTGTTGAGGAGGGTAGATAATATAATGCCTCTCTTTACATGTGTGGGATGGTTGGACTGGAAATGAAGATACTTCCCTGTATGTGTGGATTTCCGGTAGACTGTGGTTGCCAGTTTGTCTTGGTCCCTCATGACTAATACATCTAGAAATGGCAGACAATTGTCTTTTTCCAATTCCATCGTGAACTGGATAGATGGGCGGAGTGAGTTGAGATGTTTTAAGAAGCCATCTAATAATTGGGGACTATGAGGCCATATTATGAATGTATCATCTACATAACGGAGCCACAGGGTAGGTTTATGGCTGGCAGTAGATAAGGCCAGTTCCTCGAAATATTCCATGTAGATGTTGCTGATGAGCGGGGAAAGGGGGGAACCCATCGCCATGCATTCGTTCTGTTGGAAGAGCCTGTTGTTAAAAACAAAATAAGTTGTCGTAAGACAAATATCCAGTAGTTCCATTATTGACTCTATGGAGAGTTGAGTGTACAAAGAGATGTTGTTATCGGCTTCCAATTTCCTTTTTACAATGGAAAGGGCTTCATCTACTGGGACATTTGTAAATAGGCTTACCACGTCAAAGCTCACAAGAGTGTCGTGCATATCTACAGAGATGTTCCTTATGATGTCGACAAAATGTCTGGAGTTCTTTACGTAGGAGGACGTCTTCCCGGCGAGATGTGTTAAGGTCTTGCACAAGAATCTAGCTAAGGCATGACAAGGAGAGCCTATGGAACTCACTATGGGTCTGAGAGGGACATCCTGTTTGTGAACCTTGGGGAGACCATATAAGTGTGGTGGATTGCTGTGGCGTGGGGTAATCTTCTTGTAGATACTCGGTGGGAGAAGAGATTTGTGTTTGTTCAACAGTTTCTTGATTTTGTTTTCCACCTTAGTGGTGGGGTCTTTGTGTATTTCGGTATAGGTCTCGTTCTGAAGGAAATCGGAGATCTTTTCTTGGTAATCAGTTGTATTGAGTACTACGGTACAGCTTCCTTTGTCCGCAGGTAGGATTTGATGTTGTTTGTTTGAAGTCGCTTTAACCTTACATCATATCTCTTCTAGAACTATAAGTTAAAACAAATACTACTTAAATTAAGTTCAATTAATGCAATAAAGATTACGCAAACAGTAGCTTGAATTCATAAATTAATTGGTTACATTTAATACTATTTATTTGTAATCAGGTAAATGAAGGCAAAGATAAGAATTTGATAAAGATGTTAAATTACAGTCATATTACAACAGTTTTTTTCTCATAACTAATTAAAATATATGAGATGTTCCGTAAGACAAGGGAAAAACCTGCCAAATGTACCTGTAGAGATAATCGATGTTCAAAGTATTTTACCTATAAAAGAGGTAAGGGCAAATACGCAAAGGACACGTCTGTAAATAATGATAATTACTTTGTACACACTGAAAAACGAATACCTGTATTGAAAATTGCAATTAAATGTCCAATTTAATATTCCACCTTAATAGTGATCATAGATGACAATGAATGCACCAATATTATGAGAAAAATTTGAAAACAGTGTACCTACTAGAAAAAACAAAGGGCGTAGAATGAACTCAATTACTTACTTACTGGCTTTTAAGGAACCCGGAGGTTCATTGCCGCCCTCATATAAGCCCGCCATTAGTCTCTATCCTGAGCAAGATTAATCCAGTCTCTACCATCATATCCTACCTCCCTCAAATCCATTTTAATATTATCCTCCCATCTACGTTTCGGCCTCCCCAAAGGTCTTTTATCCTCCGGCCTCCCAACTAACACTCTATATGCATTTCTGGATTCACCCATACGTGCTACATGTTCTGCCAATCTCAAACGTCTGGATTTTATGGTCCTAATTATGTCAGGTGAAGTATACAATGTGTGCAGCTCTGTGTTATATAACTTTCTCCATTCTCCTGTAACTTCATCCCTCTTAGCCCCAAATATTTTCCTAAGAACCTTATTCTCAAACACCCTTAATCTCGTTCCTCTCTCAAAGTGAGAGTCCAAGTTTCACAACCATACAGAACAACCAGTAATATAACTGTTTTATAAATTCTAACTTTCAGATTTTTTGACAGAAGACTAGATGACAAAAGCTTCTCAACCGAATATTAACGGGCATTTCCCATATTTATTCTGCGTTTAATTTCCTCCCGAGTGTCATTTACATTTGTTACTGTTGCTCCAAGATATTTGAATTTTTCCACCTCTTCGAAGGATAAATCTCCAATTTTTATAGTTCCATTTCGTACTATATTCTGGTCACGAGACATAATCATATACTTAGTCTTTTCGGGATTTACTTCCAACCCAATCGCTTTACTTGCTTCAACTAGAATTTCCGCGTTTCCCTTAATCGTTTGTGGATTTTCTCCTTACATAGAATGAACTCAATTAAGGAGATTTAAGGAACCCGGAGGTTCATTGCCGCCCTCACATAAGCCCACCATTGGTCCCTATCCAGAGCAAGATTAATCCAGTCCCTACCATCATATCCCACCTCCCTCAAATCCATTTTAATATTATCTTCCCATCTACGTCTCGGCCTTCCCAAAGGTCTTTTCCCCTCTGGCCTCCCAACTAACACTCTATATGCATTTCTGGATTCGCCCATACGTGCTACATGCCCAGCCCATCTCAAACGTCTGGATTTAATGTTCCTAATTATGTCAGGTGAAGGATACAATGCGTGCAGCTCTGCGTTGTGTAACTTTCTCCATTCTCCTGTAACTTCATCCCTCTTGGCCCCAAATATTTTCCTAAGAATCTTATTCTCAAAAACCCTCAATCTCTGTTCCTCTCTCAAAGGGAGAGTCCAAGTTTCACAGTCATACAGAACAACCGGTAATATAACTGTTTTATAAATTCTAACTTTCAGATTTTTTGACAGCAGACTAGATGACAAAAGCTTCTCAACCGAATAATAACAGGCATTTCCCATATTTATTCTGCGTTTAATTTCCTCCCGAGTGTCTTTTACATTTGTTACTGTTGCTCCCAGATATTTGCATTTTTCCACCTCTTCGAAGGATAAATCTCCAACTTTTATAGTTCCATTTCGTACAATATTCTGATCACGAGACATAATCATATACTTAGTCTTTTCGGGATTTACTTCCAACCCTATCTCTTTACTTGCTTCAAGTAGAATTTCCGCGTTTTCCCTAGTCGTTTGTGGATTTTCTCCTAACATATTCACGTCATCTGCATAGACAAGAAGCTGATGTAACCCGTTCAATTCCAAACCCTCTGTGTTATCCTGAACTTTCCTAATGGCATATTCTAGAGCGAAGTTAAAAAGTAAAGGTGATAGTACATCTCCCTGCTTTAGCTCGCAGTGAATTGGAAAAGCATCAGATAGAAACTGGCCTATACGGACTCTGCTGTAAGTTTCACTAAGACACATTTTAATTAATCGAACTAGTTTGTTGGGAATACCAAATCAATAAGAATATTATATAAAACTTCTCTCTTAACCGAGTCATACGCTTTTTTGAAATCTATGAATAACTGATGTACTGTACCCTTATACTTCCATTTTTTCTCCAATATCTGTCGAATACAAAAAATCTGATCAATAGTCGATCTATTACGCCTGAAACCACACTGATGATCGCAGCTACCCTCCATATCTGGAGGCCGTCTCCTCTATCTGAAACCTGAGGACGCGCCATGTCGTGGTGATAGGGACCCACAATACATGGCAATTAATAATAATAATATTAATAATAATAATAATAATAATAATAATAATAATAATAACAATAACACAATCGCACTGTGATGTGGCATATACAAAATGTCTGAATTGGTATATATTATATTTCATGACCTAAAAGGAAAGAGTAAATCACATTTATTCTGTTTATTGCTTTCTGTGAACGTAAAACTCAAGTTGAAGCCACAAGATTCACTCATGCAGAGATTACAAACACAGTCAACACATCTCGTAGGCTGTAGTTCGAACTTTTTCCACTAGAAACAGTACTCGCAATGGCTATGTTTCTTAAAAGTGTCGAGATCTCCCAAAATGACCTACTCATAATTTTTGGCGACATCTCTTGTAGCTTTTATAAGGTTAGTTTCAATGACTACACAGGTCGTTTGTAATGTTTCAGAGCACTCTGCCCTGGTGAAAAAGGTTGAGTGGCTAGGCACTTGTACCAGAACCTACTAATATGGACTACCTGGTGCGTCCCAAACGGGAAAATGAGACAGACATTAGCATGGTAAGCGTGTCATGATTGACAGCAACTCTGCTGTGTTAAATAGGATGGTTCTTGTAAGAAATTCGGGAACAATTTTGTGTTGTTTCGGTAAAGGAAGATAAAAATGAGTTTAGAGATAAATGAAAATTAAACTTCGAACCCTTATTGCAAATAATTTTCTACACGAATAAAACACATCAACTGCTAGTATTCTTTTGATTTCTGCACACTCACTTGTTGTTGTTGTTTTCTAATGCTAGGCATTTGACAATAAAGTCATTTGATCTCTTGCACTCCAATATTTTTCAAAGATATTATCATGACCAGCCACTGAAGCACAGATTTTGAGGTGTTCCGAATCCATTTCTTGGTTTGAGTTGCACAATGGGCAGTTAGGGGACTGATATATTCCAATTCTATGCAGGTGTTTGGCCAAACAATCATGGCCTGTTGCCAATCTAAATGCAGCTACAGACGATTTTCGTGGTAAATCGGGAATTAACTGTGGATTTTGATGCAGAGAGTTCCATTTTTTCCCTTGGGATTGAGTTATCAAATTTTGTTTGTTGAAGTCTAAGTATGTAGATTTAATAAATCTCTTCACAGAGTAATACGTAGATTTAGTAACAGGTCTGTAAGTAGCAGTGCTGCCCTTCTTTGCTAAAGCATCCACATTCTCGTTTCCCAGGATTCCACAATGGGATGGTATCCATTGGAATACAATTCTTTTATTGAGTGATATTAATTGAGAGAGCATTTTAGTTATTTCTGCTGTTTGAGATGAAGGTGTGTGTTTAGAGACTATTGATAGAATAGCTGCTTTGGAGTCTGACAATATAACTGCATTCCTAAATTTAATAATGTGGCATAGAAGATTCCTGAGACTTTCACTTATTGCAATGATTTATCCATCAAAACTTGTTGTTCCATATCCAAGAGATCTATAAAGGGAGAAGAGACAGCACGTAACACCTGCACCGGCACCTTGTTCTCTGGAGATCAAGGATCCGTCGGTGTATAAATGAAGCCAGTTTTGTGGAGGGTACCTAATATTAATTGTCTCTAAAGACAATTGTTTCAGTATTTCAGTGTTCACTTCTGATTTCAGTATTTCTTCTGTTAAATTTAGATTATATTCTATATTTAATAGAGTTAAAGGGTTTGGTTTAATTTGTAAGTTTTCTTTTAAATTCGGGATATTGATTTCCTGTTTTAATTCTTGAACAATGGATATGAAACTTTTTTGAGTTTTCAATCTACAGAGAGGACTGTATGAATGCCAATTGTTTCCTGGTAATCTGATAAGTTTTTCATATTGAATCAGTGCTTTTTCTTCTATTGTCATTTTGATGCTGTTAATATTAGTGAGGAATCTTATAGAATCTATTGGCACACTCACTTGTATAATTTAACTTTTGTATTCATCTGGAGAACGAAATTCCATCTGAAAAAAAAAAATGACTTATCCTCCTTTACCCGAACACCACAGAATTATGATTTTTAATTTCTCTTCACAATAATAATTTAAATTGTAATTTACATTGTTTCACTTCCACTAATGAAAGAGAAGATCTATCATTTTGTAGTTTTATATGAAAATATTGCAGTGGCGGTCGGTGACTGTGGAACCTAGGGAAGCTACTAAGAAAGCATTGTTTTAAGAAAGAGAAGGTGACCTCCACACTTACTTTAAGCCAGTGGTTCTCAAAGTGGGGGTCGTGTAAAGAGTGATGGGGCTCGCGAAATGATTTACAAAATAAAAAGAACGCCTTATTAACATACAATTATTTTGCATTTATAAACCTAAACAACTTTGAATATAAAATTAAAAAACTCTCAGCAATAATAAAGTAAAAATAATTAATTTGGTAACTGTGCTTGTTTTTCCAGAACGTAGCCTCTCAAATCTGGATTATGTTCTGGATACACACACATAGTGATATCATTTTAAAATTTGAGGTTTCTCACTTTTGTTTTGATGGCAATCATAGGCCATGAATTATGAGGTGTTGCAAATGTTATCAAAAATATAACAGCTTCTTTTGCAAGCTCGATATATTCTTTTCATGCAAAACTAGTCAAGCTCTGCGAAAAAGGCTATAGTTTCAACATTCCATCATATTTATCCTACATTTTTTTTTTTTAATTTCAGCGACTTGAACGCAATGGATTCAGTATCCATCTGTGACTGTCGTGATTGTTTTGAGTTTTTTTTTTCGGAAAATACTCAAGAAGCTGTTGCTTAAAATCGTACTTCTGGTAGGAACTTATCTACTGGTTTTGTGTAAAATTTTATTATAGTTATTCAAATTTTACAGGGATTTCTATTTTTGAAATGGAGTCAAGAACTGGTACTGTAGTGAGGGTACGAGGATCGCAAACTGAAATCTCGCCCAAAAGTGGATCGTGGCTTCAAAAAGTTTGGAAACCATGCTTTAAGCAAATGTTGGGGTAGCGCCTTAATTCAGTAATTACAGTATTGAGATGAACAACATCACAGATATCAAAATGAGACACTTTTATCAGACAAGTGATGAGTAAATTGCTTCACATCTTTCGAATACTGTCAAAATACGAGTAAATAACAAAATGCGTTTTTACTTTATAATTATGAGCAGAAATTCATTAATAGAACAATTTACAACATTATTTTCATGCTAGCAAAACAAAAATCTCACCTCTATTGCTTATTTGTATATAAGGTCCATTCTCCTTCCTTTCCTGGCAAAAATGTCTATTACATTGTCAATGAAGTTTGAAGTCTGTTTCAAGGACACCAGAAGCTCCTTTTCAATCGACATGAGTCCAAGTGCCGACAGTCGTTCCTGCCCCTGAGTATTCCTGCAGTATGTTTTGATCCTTTTCATTGCCGAAAATGATCTCTCTACAGAAGCACTAGTTGCAGGAAGCGTTGAAATAAGTGTGCACAGTTTATAAACTTCGGGAATGTATCACTGTCTAATTGGAATTGCTTCAAAAATTTCAAGAGATCACTGACAGATTTGGTTGCATAATCGTCTATATTAAATATTGCAGTCAGTTCACTTCTTAAGCGAGAAAACTCAAAATGCCTGGGATAGGCATCTTTCGAACTAGTGAAAGCTCTTTCAGGAAACATTTGGCGATGAGTGATCCGTTTGCTTACATCCAAGAGCTCAAAAAAAGATAATGCCTCTAGGTCCAGAAAGCGACTTTCCATTTGTTCGGAAATGTTATCAATAATTTCATAGTAGAGGCGTCTATAAACGTCGTGATCATCTTCAGTTGCAGACGAGCGGGCTCTTTTTTTGAGTGGCTCTTCATTCGATTCAATTTGTTCCCAAAGTGCGTTGCATTTATCTCTCTAATTTCTCACTGATTCCTTTATTTGCTGCACCTTTGATGAGCAGTTAGCAATATCTAAGGATTTCTTCTGCAGAATGTTGAATAATGTGTCCGTCAATGGAAATAATTGTGCAAATACTAATAACATGAAATTAAAGTTGAAATCATTTAGTTCTGACAGAAATCCGTGGGCGGCAGTGAATGTTTCTTGATCCCAATTATCAGGATTTTCTCGAATGTGAGTGAAGAAATCTTTAAGGGCCTCCTTGTTGTCATAAATGGTATGAACTAGTCGAGAATTGTAATTCCATCTGGTTGGGGCTACCTTTGGGAACCTTTTCTTTACTTCTTCATCCAAGGCATTGGTCCTTCTACTTGACTTAGAAAAGAAGGATGAAAATCCTGAGATCGTTTGAAAATATATTTTGCAAACCTTGATTGCACACAATGCCTGCGACAATACAAGATTTAATCTATGTGTGTAACAGTGCACGAACTTTGCTTCTGGATATTTTTCTTTTACTTTTGCTTGTAGCCCCCTAACATGTCCTGCAAAAACTGCCACTCCATCGTATGTTTGCCCTATTAGTTTACTGCCGATATCATATTCATCAATACATTTGAAAATTATCTTAGCAAGCCCTTCTGCTGTTCTGTCTGCACTGACATCGGTAAATCCTAAAAATCTTTCTTGGATTTTACCACTTTCTGTCACATAGCGCACAACTGTACTTAGTTGTGACTTGCATGCAATATCTGTAGATTCGTCCAGCATAATTGCTATGAAAGGAGAACTTTTAATTTCTGATTTAATGTGTTCAATTAAAACTTCCCCAATAGCATCTAACAAATCATTTTGTGTGTGTTTGGACTGCCCTATAAAAGTAGAGGTTTTCATATGTTCCGCCAATTTTTCGTCATATTCACTTAATAGATTCAAACAATCAACATAATTCTCTCTATTACACGATTCTTTTGATTCATCGTGAGCCCTAAATGACAATTCGTTCTTTCCTAACAAGCATGTTACAGTAATTAGGCGTGCAAGAATTTCTCTGTCATGCTTCACTAAGGCATTGTGTTTTAAAACGTCAGCTCTCAATTGATCGTCTATCTGTAAATCAATTCTTGTTAACCCAAATGTTTTAAGTTTCGTCATAGAAATAAAATGACTTTGGGTTATCTCATGGTGATGTGCAAATCTATGGAAATTACTTATGTCCGAAAATCCGTGGGAGTTCCAAACGTTTTTGTCTGTATTAAATATTAAACATGGCCAGCAATATAATTTCTTTTAATCTGCACATGCAGTGAGCCATTTAAATTTTTCATAATAAACATCTGCTCTAAAATGTTTGAAACATGATTTCCTCTTTGTCTTCAAATCATCAATTTTCGGCATAGGCCTACCATTTATAATTATTAGTTTCTTATCTTCAAAATTATGTGATCCGAACGACACTTTTCTTAAGCTATCAATAATGCAACATGCACTTGAACTCGCTGAAGAAACAGCAGAGACACTCACGTCATAAGCCACATCACAACTACCGCCGGAGGTTACCGAAGGATGCTCGTGAAGAACGGAACCCGTGTTAGGAATAGCTTCACGCATTTCGCTTGCAGTTGAGGTGCTAGGTGAATAATTCATTATGGAAGGCTATTTGGCCTTAAAACAAAATAACAGTAATATCGGTGGAATATATACTTTGTAAGTCAATCTACAATTCATAATAACATACTGCACAACTCAATAACCCACACCAATTAGGAAGAAACGCATAAAAATACACAATATTTCACTTTCTCTCGGAATCATACGGAATCTCAATCTGACGTAGCTTCACTGTATAGTAGCGCTACAACTGTCACTCAAATGCGCAAGCGCGGCAGCCGGCAGGGTATGGTATGCGCCGGCTACGCTGGGATAAAGGCACAAGCAGCACACTTCATGTACGGCGGATCGGGCGCGACTGAGCGAGCGCAAAAGCATAATCATTCAACAACAGAATCTTTTGCAGTTTTTAATAGATTACAATTATTATACTATTGTGCACATAAAAGTGCATGGTGAGGAGGGAAGCTGAGCTTCAATGAACCGACCGCCACTTTAATATTGCGATATTATATAATGTTTTTGCGTTGCCTTATAATTCTGTGATTCCAAGGCGAAAGTTGTCATATCAGTTTTTGGCAAAACGATATTTTTTAATATGTTGTGCATCCTAAAGGTATCTTTATTGTGACAAAAAAAAAAGATATACATATTATCTGTGGTATTTTTCTCTCTAACCCATTGTTTTATAACTGATTATTATGAGTTTATACAGTTGTTCTAACCGTAAAAGCATAGGTCTTGAAAAACTGCAATAAATGGCTTATCACATTTTGTCTTGAAGCCACAGATTTATCGGAAATACTGCATGTTGTTGTCGAATGAAAATTAAAAGTTGATTTGCATCATTCTTTCTCTAGTTTGAGTTACGCCTTACCTTGGTGGGTACCCGTGGTGGAACACAAACCCACAATCCCTGATATCCAATATATACAGAACCCATATGTATGTTTAACAATTGAATCGGTCGGAGCTAAAAGGAATTGTCACTTTTGGCAACCTTTCAGGAGAAGCAAAAAATATTCCTCTAATAACACAAATATTATATTGTTCCTTTTGTATATAAATGATCTTCCAATAAGTATAGCCCAAGCCAAGACAGTGTTATTTGCAGACGATACAAATATTATTATAAATGATACTAATAGGGATAATTAAAAAAAAAATCTATGAAACATCAACTCATTTAGAGAAATGGCTATCACACAATAAATTAAGACTAAACACAAACAAAACCATTTGTATAAACTTTAGCCAACAACAATTACACGATCTTGTCCAAATATTACTTAATAATATCAGGATTAAAGAAGAAAGTTATACAAAGTTCCTAGGCATATACATTGACTCAAATCTAACATGGGAATATCATGTACAATTCTTGAATGAAAAATTATCCAGATTATGTTATGTCTTTCGTATCTTAACCAAAATATCGCCCCTGAAGCTTCTATTGTCAATATACTATGGTCATGTACACTCAGTTATTGCATATGGCATAATCATTTGGGGCTCATCATCAAAATCCTTACAGATACTAAAATTGCAGAAGAGAATAATAAAAATCATGACACAAGTTCCAATACGGACTGAGAGCAGAGGCATTTTTAAAGAGCTCAATATACTACCGGTCCCCTGTATCTACGTACTAGAAACAGTCTGTTACATCCATCAGAATGCAAAACAGTTTATACCAAACTCTGAATACCATGACTACAACACTAGAACTTCCAGTAATATGCACTTAAAATACCACAGGCTTACCAGAAGTCTTAACAGTACATCTCATAATGTTGTAAATTATGTATGTGTATGTATTTATTCACACTGCAATGGGTATATACCCGGTGGCAGTGGTAACTAATTACACTCAATAATGACAATAATAAACTTGTTAATTAAAAATACACTTAATAATAATACCAATAATTAATACTAACAATAATTTATAATAATAATAATAATAATAATAATAATAATAATAATATAACAATAATAATATAACAATAATAATAATAATAAGAATAAGAATAATAAGAATAATAATAATGATAATAATAAGAATAAGAATAAGAATAAAAATAAGAATAATAGTAATAGTAATATTAGTAATAATAGTGATAATAATGATAATAATGATAATGATAATGATGATGATAATGATAATGATAATGATAATGATAATAGGGAATATCCTAAATTAACTGAAGCACTGTCACTTAAAATAACATTTAAAATAAATCTAATTTGTATCTTAAATCTAAGTTCGAACTAAGACCCACGAGTATGATATGTTCATATCTGCACAAGTACCTTTCCACATTACACTCATTTCGCTGTCATCTCACTCACTGCACTGGAACTACGACACATTTCACTGATTCTATCCTGATTTCACTAACACTTCAAAAACATTTCACTGTTCAAATACGTTGCACTGCCACTATAAAACAACAAGCTCCCCTTACATTTCAGGAAGTGTACCCAAAAAATTTTCAAGAAATCGGTAAAAAATATACTGTTGAAGCACATGCCACTGAACATAAACGAGTACCTAAATTTAACTCTTGGACAGGAAATGTAACAATCTCTCTTTTATATACTGTTATTGATTGCTGTTGTTTTCCCTGTTGCGGGCTGGTCATAAGACAAACTGCCAAGATTGTCATTATAATAAAATATACAATGTTAGAAAGTGATTATTATTATGTTGTAATTATAATTGTTGTCATTACTATTGTGTTTGTTTACATTACAATTATACTATTGTATTAACATGTAATTGTTATCTGACGATGCCATGAATCCTTGTATTCTGACGGCTAATACATACATACATACATACATATAGAAGACAAAAGAATATTTAAAAGTCTTAGTTCCTTCTTCCACCGTTTGATGCACATGACATCAGTTGTTGAAATTGTTGCAAAACCCAAAACCTCATATTTTGACTTAATTTCTTTTAGCTCCGACCGATTCAATTTAAGGAATATACAGTATTGAGTTACTGCATTACAGTTTAGCAAATACCGTACACAATTTACAATATTTACAGCTGTGTCATTTTTACGAATGCCGGTAAACTAATTTATCTCAGTTTGCTAAAACTCGGTTAATAACATGGTCTCGGGTAACACTCAACTCTGTGGTCACCACACCTTTTATCGTCTTAGTTTTCTAAAACGTAAATTTTGTTTCAATTCACTTTGATCCTTAAAATTCTCATTTTGGAACCAACACCATCTGTTTGGTACTGCTCGAAAGAAGACCATCTTGGAAGAAAAACTGACTAGCATCATACGAGTTCTTCATTATAATAAAAGTAAAAACAACTGAACATGAGTATCTCGACGGTGTAGTTGATTATAAAAACAGTTTTGCTACCGTAAAGAACGATGTGCGTTGATGAAAGATGAAGAAAAAGAAGAGTAAAGGCCTAACATGACATACAAAGAGAAAGATCTGTCATTGGAACTCGTACAAAAGCACATAAATGTGATTGAAAACAAATTAAAAGTCATGGAGTTACATCCAAATTTAAAAATGATAAGTGGAAAGATATAGCAAACAGCTTTAATAAAATCTCAAGGAATGTAACTGTCAGTTAATACATCTGTATCATAGTGAAGCCATTTCTACATAAAAAGGTAACAATATTTATTGCCAGTCACGTTAGCTAAGAATAACATTTTTAGTTTGAAACTGTCCGCTTGCCTGAGTAAATTTCGGCATTCAGCACTTGCAAAATGCAACACATTGTCGTCCTTATGGATAAGGAGCCAACCAGTTCGTAATGCGAGAAATCCAAAGAAATTTAATCATTAATTTAAAAATTTAAAATAATGTATGTTTTATATATCTTATTAGATATTAGAAATTAAATAATTCTTGTTTGTACTGACACGTAAAAATATCAACTCTGTAACATAAGTTGATAACTTACCTTTCAGCAATGGATTTGTCTCTCAGAGCATTGAATATATTTTTTTAATTGATTCTGGTTCACGTTAACACTTTGTTTAAGAAACTGAAAATTGTTTAATGCCACGTTAAAGGTGTTAAAATTAAAAAAAAAAGGTTATGTACCTTAGACAGACAGCCTGTTTCGATGCCGGTTCTGTGTCATCTTCAGTGTCTTACGAATTTACTGATGTTCCTGCTGATCTTGCATTCTTCCATTTGCATTCGTCAGTTGTAGGAGTGGGGGTGTGTTGCTCCTGTGGTGGGGGCTGGTTGTTTGTGTGCTATGTATCATGATGTCGAATAATGTGTGGGTATTGAACTGTAATTGTGTATTAAGTATATGTTGTGGGTATGTTATTGTATGTTTGTATATTTCGCATTGTTCTAAGAGTTTAACTGTGGACTTTTTGGTGTGATGTGTAGAATTTCCACAACTGTTTCTATATTATTGTAGTCATGATTATTGTTGATAATATGTTCTGCGTAATTTGATGTGATGTATGGTTTGGTTATAGCTTTAATGTGTTCTTTATATCTTGTTTGAAAGATTCTTCCTGTCTGTCCTATGTAAAAATGTGGGCAACTATTGCATTTTAGTTTGTAAGCCCCAGTTGAATTACATTTATTTGAATGTTTGATGTGATTATTTAGATATTGCTGTGTTGTGTTATTTGTTTTGTATGCTATCTGGTATTTTAGTTTTCTGAATGAAGTTGCAATTTTGTGAGTATTGGTATTGTGATACCGTATGCTAATGTTATGTATTTATTTTCATGCTGTGTTTATGTTGGTTTGTTCTGTTTTTGTTTTGCCTTTTGTATTAGTGTGTCTATCATGTTAGAGTTATATCCATTGTCTTGTGCTATATATTTTATTGTGTTTAATTCTTCAGTGTAGTTGTCATTGTTCATTGGTATATTAATTAATCTGTGTGTCATTGTACGGAAAGCTGCATGTTTATGTTGTATGGGATGGTTTGATGAATTGTGTATGTGTGTTGTAGTTGTGGTGGGTTTCCTGTATATTTTGAATTCATGTCTATTATTTGTTTTGGTTATAGTGATGTCTAAGAAATATATTATTGTATTTATTAACATTCCATGGTATTCATACATTGCTTACAGCTAGAATATGGAACAAGTCAAAAGACTTAATACTATTATAAAGTCTTAATTAATAGTCACAGTCTAGATGAAATATAAACAGACGACATTTACAATATAGTCTACTAGTACAACTCATAGTTTTAGTATCAATTTCATGAAGTGTTATTGAATGTCATGAATTCACCTACAGAATGGAAGGCGTTAGAAATTAGGTACTTCTTTGATTTGGCCCTAAATAATTTTATATTTTGCGATTCATTTTTTATATCGATAGGGAGGCTATTAAAAATTTTACTGCTATATAACGCACTCCTTTTTGATAGCACGATAGACTTTCCGATGGAGTATGGAAGTAATTTTTTTGACGTGTATTTATGCTCTGAACTGTTGAATTAATTACAAAGTTTTCACGATTACATACGAGGAAGATTATAAGCTTGATAAAGGCTATGAAGAGAAAATTGAGATTGTGGATAGAATATTTTGTAGCATTTCCGGGGTGACTTTAGCACAGGCTTCAATGATACGGTTCTTTAAATGTTCCACATTCTCAATTTTCTCTTCATCCTACCAAGCTCAAGGGGTGTTAAAAGGGGAGACCTGTCCGGCCATTCTACTGGTCCTTGTCGGCCAATCCAGTGTCCAGGGAACTGTTCGTTCAGTCTGCTGCAATATTTCTGTGGCTTAACCTACCAGAATGAAGAATGATATCAATTCTTTCCTCTTTCGATAATGCCATCACGAAAATCAAGAAATTTGATACAGGAAAGCTTCAAATAATCACAACAATTCATTGAAACTGTCATAGGTTAACCAAACAGTAAAGCAGGAAAAGTTAATTACCAGAATTGCATAAAAATACCTTTTCCAAAGCCTCCTTAGTACTATACCACGTTACAAAATATCTTTAGATGCAGTAACTAATGTTTTATGTCATTATGACAGTTATCTTTAAGTAACTTGAAAACGATTAGAGATATCTCAAAACGGATTGCACCATTGTTTTTCTCAGAAAATTTCACATAATTTTGAGTACCTACATGACCTCTTTTCCATTTAAAATTTCAAAGTTGCATTCAAAATGGCGGCTTTTGAGTTAGCTGAGGGCTAGAACCGAATGTGTCACTGGTAGAGCATTTGGTCTTACAAATACTGGTAACACCTATAGTAATCGAAAATCAAGCATATGGAATATATTTATATGGTTCCAGACGTTTGATTCACTCTGTATAATAGATGCAGAAATTATGTTATTGTCTTACATGCACAGTTTCAGCGAGAAAGAACAAGTAAAGTTTAAAGTGAGAATTTGCTTGCATTAAGAGGAAAGTAATAATAATAGCTTATCCATGAACCCAGAAAAGACGAAACTAATGACTGACGCGTCAGAAGACCAGATCCACTTAAATGGCCAGCCACTAGAATATGTGGAAGATTTTACCTATCTGGGCCAGAACCTGTCCTTCTCCAGCAACTCAGAGAAAGAAATAAAGAGACGAATTAGCATTGCATGGAAGAAGTTCTGGTCTCCAAACTTCATACTTACAGACAAATTCCAGAACCTAAGCTTAAAGGTTGAGACCCTGGAAAAATGTATATTACCAGTCTTACTGTATGGATGCCAAACCTGGTCCCTAACATCAAGACAGAAGCGTATGCTTCAAACCTGTGAACGCAGTATGGAAAGAAAAATCCTGCAACTTTCTCTGAGGAACAAAGTGAGGAACGAGGAGCTACGCAACCGTACCGGCTTGAAAGATGTCCTAAACACCGCAGATATGGGGAGGGCACGTGGTAAGGATGGACCACAGAAGATGAACGCATAGACTGACATTGTGGGATCCCAGGATTGGCAGAAGAAGAGTGGGACGCCAGACGACTAGATGGGCAGATTTCTTCAAGAAGAAAGCAGGAGCACAATGGACGAGCAGTACAAGAGACAGACAGCTATGGAGAAATCTAGAAGCCACCGTCCTCAGTGTGTAGTGTGGTGCGAATAGGGAGCTTACAAGTGCATGTAGTGTTTAGCTTAGTACATAGAAACGAAGAAGTGCAGCCAGGTTCGATGATATCACTTCTTACGACCAGCTCACCTAACGAGTGAAGTCTACTGAGCCAAGTCCTGTGAATCAGGAGGCCCTTGCCCTTACGGGATCTAGCAGGCTAAATTTATTTATTTATTTATTTACTAATAATAATAATAATAACTTCCTTACTTACTTACAAATGGCTTTTAAGGAATGCAAAGGTTCATTGCCGCCCTCACATAAGCCCGCCATCGGTCCCTATCCTGTGCAAGAATAATCCAGTCTCTATCATCATATCCCACCTCCCTCAAATCCATTTTAATATTATCCTCCCATCTACGTCTCGGCCTTCCCAAAGGTCTCTTTCCCTCCGGTCTCCCAACTAACACTCTATATGCATTTCTGGATTCGCCCATACGTGCTACATGTCCTGCCCATCTCAAACGTCTGGATTTAATGTTCCTAATTATGTCAGGTGAAGAATACAATGCGTGCAGTTCTGCATTGTGTAACTTTCTCCATTCTCCTGTAACTTCATCCCGCTTAGCCCCAAATATTTTCCTAAGCACCTTATTCTCAAACACCCTTAACCTATGTTCCTCTCTCGGAGTGAGAGTCCATGTTTCACAACCATATAGAACAACTGGTAATATAACTGTTTTATAAATTCTAACTTTCAGATTTTTTGACAGCAGACTAGATGATAAAACTTCCCAACCGAATAATAACACGCATTTCCCATATTTATTCTGCGTTTAATTTCCTTCCGAGTGTCATTTATATTTGTTACTGTTGCTCCAAGATATTTGAATTTTTCCACCCCTTCGAAGGATAAATCACCAATTTTTATATTTCCATTTCGTACAATATTCTGGTCACGAGACATACACATATACTTTGTCTTTTCGGGATTTACTTCCAAACCGATCGCTTTACTTGCTTCAAGTAAAATTTCCGTGTTTTCCCTAATCGTTTGTGGGTTTTCTCCTAACATTAATAATAACAATAGTAATAATAATAATAATAATAATAATAATAATAATAATAATAAACTTTCAAAATGCTCTAGAAATTTGAAAAATCATATATTCAGAAATGAGTTTATTACTAACAGATGATGATATTATATTCATTGTTATTTGCTGATGATTAATTGGTAAATGCAGAAGAATATGAAGACATGGAGTATATGACAAGGAAAGTTATAGAGGAATATGAGAAATAATAATAATAATAATAATAATAATAATAATAATAATAATAATAATAATAATAAAGGTTCGCCTGATAAGGCATTTGAGATCTTGTTTTAGGTCAGTTCTTAGCATATTCATTTAGCGTCTTTTTGTTATTCTTGCACTTTGTTAGATGCTATCTTTCACATTTTATATTGCACAATTCACATACACAACTTTCACACGGTTCGTAGTAACTTTTTGTCTTGCACAACTTATGGTGAAAACCATGTATCACAAAGCGGGTTATTGCATGTCTTTGAGTCTGATTTTCTTTAGTCCAGTTCCTATCTACCATAGCACCTGTGGTGTAGAAGTTGGGGTCTATTGTACGGCATTTATCTTCTCTTCTCTCCAGGAGGTCTTTGTAGGGTTGTGTCGATTGCAGTAGTGTTTGGAGTCTGATGTCTTCTACGTAGAAAGTTTCTCTGACCATCTCGTACACTAGTCTTGAAGGAAGGTAGTTTCAGCAAAGGAGGGAGGCACCAGAGTACGAAGGAGAGAGGCACAAGAAATGAAAAGCACAAAATTCGACAAGGAGATGAGTTCCCACCTCTCAGAGAGTATAAGCAACCGAACAGAAATGAAATAGGCGTAACAAATGGAATACAGGAAAACCCCGAAGACGACAACCCATGGACGAGAGTAGGAAGGACTCGAGGCAAGGAAAAACAATAGATCCCCAAACCGACACTGATGGGAACCAGGCAAGAGGAAACAGGTCTCCAAGCGACAAAGAAATGGCATGGCTATACGTTGGCAAACTGAAGCAGGACACTAATGCAGAAACGGTGAAGAATCACATGAGGAAAAATGGAATCATAGGGGACATGATATGTGAGGTTTTGAGCACAAGAGGGAACAACAAGGCATTCAAAGTAGGGATACCCTTTGAATTTCTAAAGTCGACAGGAAACCCAGAATTCTAGCCGGCAGGAGACCTGGTCAGACGATACAGTTTCTTTCGAGGCTACCAACAATCAGAATAAGGTGATATCCCTAATGCTGTGGAACAATGAAGGAGCTAAAAACGCCATAAAATACAAGAAGTGACAGACCAGTATGACGTAATCATAGCCACAGAAACTTTCCTCCTAGAACCGCTCAACATAACTGGCCTCTATGGCACACATTCTCTCGCCACACCAACTGAAGGTAGACCAGAAGGCAGGGTATCCTGCTTCTTCAAACCAACAATATGAGAAATGGGATCTGAATATAAGTCTTAAGAAAACATATTACATAGCAATAGCTGCAGATTCAAAGGATTTAATTTTGGAAAACTGAAAAGAAAACATAAATCATTATGATGAATACACATATTTAGGAGTCAAAATAACTAAAAATGAAAATCACGAAGGTGATGTAAATGAAAGAATTAACAAAGTGAGATAACCAATTTCAAAATTAAATAACACTCTATGGAATAAAGATATCACAACAAAAACGAACATTAAAAGCACAATATCATATCTTAGGCTCAGCAACATGGCATTTGAAGTCAAGGACAGCAGCAAGACTACATTTTACAGAGACGAATTTCTGCAGAACTGCAAGAGTATCAAGGAAGGACAAAATTAGAAATAATGTTATAATTGAGAAAAAGTGAAAGTGCAAGGATCGCTTGTAGACTATATATAAACAAAACAATTAAAATGGTTTGGTTATATAAAGAGGATGACAGAAGATAGATTGCCGAAAAATAGTTATTTATGGTACTTGTGAGGTAAGTGCATCTTTATTGCACGAGTGGAAAGATTTAAGCACGAGGCGTCAGCCAAGTGCTTAAATTACACGAGTGCAATAGAGATCACGCTCACAAGTACCATACGTAATTTTATCCATGACCATAACGAAAAATTATGTTTTATAAAAGAAAATATGTTGAAAATAAGTCCTCATGTAATCACATACCATGGCATGGATTTTAGAATCAATACGTTACTAGGTAGGTCATGATGTAGGAGGCCATGATTAGTAAAGAATGGTATCTAAGGCGTTGGATAAATAACAAATTGTAATTAATTATATAATTTTAATATATATTTTTTTACTTTAAACGTGTATTTTCTTCTTTTTGAAGTTTCAGGGATTAATTAGAAGTGTTCACGGAACTAATGTGATTAAAATAATTTCACAGTTTACTTCTGTAAACTTAAGAGGAATATTAAAACGCAATTAATCATAGTTTCTGTTTAGCTCAGTTGGCTAACGGGTGTTGTTTTAAAATGTTTTAAAATCCTATAAACCCAACTTCGCAGGTTCAAGTGTCCTCGCATCCCAAAAGGTAAATTATTACAAAATTTTAAAAAGATGCATAATGATATGGATGTAATGTACAAATTACGACGTAGCACATAGAGAAAAGAGAAGGAGATTGAGTGTATGTATATTTAAGAAATGGTAATAAAGAAGTAGAGGTAGTGACATCTAGTAACTAATATATTAACTTCTTGAGTAATAGTTCAATGGAAAAGTATACATGTGTACCCGGGTACTAGGAAAATACTAATGAACTGTGAGATAAAGTACAAACTGTGAGGTAAAGTCTTTATCTCACTAGTGAAATAAAGTAATGTTGAATAAAAGCCTACTTTACAAACGCAAAAGTATTTAGTAAAGGCATGTTTTTCGTTATGGTCATGGATAAAGTAATGAATGTATTCCAACGGGAAAAAGGAAGAGGCGAAGACCAAAATTGACATGGACACAAGGAATAATTAAAACGATGAGAGAAAGAGGATTGGAAGATGAAGCATGGGAGAATAGAGAGGAATGGAGAAAGGCTATAAAATCCTGAAAATGAGTATAGGAAGCTGCTCTAGGGCATTGTAAAACCTGATGATGACAGTAGTAATAATAATAATAATAATAATAATAATAATAATAATAATAATAATAATTTTCCAGATATATTCTATATGAGTGACAATGTGTTTTGTGTGTGTGTGTGGATATTTTCTTTTTAAATAGATACAGTTAATATTTTCAGTAGACTATGCGTTGTACAGCATAGCAGTACACATTTGCTCTACTAGCCCAAGGTGTGGCATAGCCCACGACTCACAGTGTGCAATATTCCCAGTCTAGCTGGACAAAATTAATTTCTCACTTTCCTTTGGTCAGATTTCGATGAAACATTATCGTCAAGTTTATATCAACCATAGAAAGATGTGTTTCAATTTTGATCTAAATCAGATGATTAAATCAACCCTTTCACATAAGGGTGGGCAATTGCCGCGACAAAAGCAGTATATGACATCACACAACTACAGAGCTTATCCCTGGAAACTGCAATGGCCTTATTCACAGCAAAAATCCTACCAATCCTGACTTATGGAATAGCAATAACCTGGACGCACCTCTCCAAAAAGGCCCTAGAAATCATAGAAGCAACAAAGGCGAGATTCCTAAAGAAAACTCTAGGCCTATCTATACACACACCATCGCGCCTAGTATACGAGCTTGCAAGGGAAACCTTTCTCATTGAGGATCTACGTTCGCAACTGCTACTGCCATCAGCAGAAAAATCAGAAGAAGTTCTACACGATCGACGGAGAAAGAGAGACGAGATCTGGGAAGACTTCTACTCCACAGATGCCATGGTCGATCGCAGCTGGACAAGCCCAAACCAGGAATTACGCAGCGCCCTAACAAGACTGTCGGTACATGGTTTTCACCACAAGCTGTGTATCAAACAAGGATACCACGAGCCAGCGGACAATTGTGTGTGCAACCTGTGCGGGAAACAATGTGAATGATACCACTTCTCGATTTGCACCAAAAGAACACGTTCCCTGACAGAGTATAGCAGGGAACAGTAGATAACCACCACATCAATGCACATTAATGCACTTTCATTTATTTAATTAATAAGGGTGGGAACGATACATTTGTTTTTAATGAACATATTACACTGAAAATAAGTTCTTGGTATGAAATATTTGTCCAATGTAAAATTTAATGTTTAATGGGAAAATGATATTTATAAATTCCCTTAAATAAGAGTGAAAATATTATTTTCTTTTCCACAGGACACATTGTAGGCCTAATTAAAATTAACATGTGTATTAAATATTGAAATATTTGAAGTGTTGTAACAGGACAGAATATATTTTGAAACACTTCAGTTAACCCTGGAGAGCTCGCGCCTGTAAACTTTACGTCATGGCTCACGCACTGTCAATTCGACCGTGCGTGGAAATGAAGCGGAATCTATATTTTTTGCTAATATCTGTTATAGCACAAAAGTTACAAAAACATTATTTAACTGTATTTTATTCATTAACATCACTGTTATTATGTATTAAAAAGAAGATGAACATGCCAATATCCAAGTAACCTTGAGTGTTCTTTATACTGCGAAAAATATATAAATCACATTATATGTTAAATATTTTCATCAACGTCATGACCTGGTATAGGAGTAACACAAAAATATGACGGTATTTCCACTTGTCCTATTCATTATAGTCATTATCGGTGCGAAATAGGCCTAAATTCAACAAACACGGAAGAAAATAATATTAGAAGATGAACTCACTTAGTCACATGAGCTCACACGTATTACATATCTTCATCACTATCACCATCGGCACTTTCTTCAGGATTAGCACAAAAAGTGCAAGTTGACTGTGTATGTTCTTTGCAGATGAAGTGGCAGCATACATTACACCTCGTCTTAGACTTACGATTTTTCTTCCAATCGCAGAGATGGCACCTTCCTGGACCCTCATCTTCTCCAGATGGAGGTGGATTTCTTTCTTCGGCAGTTCCAGTAATTTCTCTGATGTTTCTCTTCAGTTGATGCGGCAGATTTTCTAGTTGCAGTCTTTCAAGTAGATACCTAATTTCTAGACAACTCCTTGCTGAGTGTTTGTAGGAATTTTCTTCGAAACATGTCAAATTGGCGAATATTGTGTTTCAGTATAATGCAACTATTGATGCCTGCTATGTTCAGTAGTGTAAAGAACAGAGTTAGAGGCCAGCGGTTACTGGTTCTTGCAACTGAATACCTAGCCTTGTACTCGTCCACCATGTCCACCCCTCCTTTCGTTGAATTATAAAACGTCAACATGTAAGGTTTTCTAGATTCTTCAGAGTCTGGATCAATTTCATCGGTATGATGCATGGTGGATAACAGCAACACCACCTTCTTCTTTTCGGACAGTAGGACAGAAGGGTCTTGTCCTTGGTGAACCCGAAAACACTGCTATTTTCCATTGAACGACTTTGCAAAAATAAAGGGGGCACCTCCCTCTTATTTTTTCTCAGCGTTCCAACTAATGTTAACTTATGAGTTGTTAGAAGTTCATCAGCAAGCGGCACTGAAGTGAACCATTTGTCAGTGGTGACGTTTCTCCTGGATCCACTGATTGGCTGCACCATCCTGTTCACAACACATTTAGCAGAGCTATCAACTTGATAGGGCCCTTCAGGCTGCTTACCAGCGTAGACTTCCATATTCAGTGTATAAAAGGTTTTTGCACATGCCAGAGAGAATACCTTTATTCCATATCTTGCCGGTTTTGTTTTTATGAATTATTTGAAACTGCACCTTCCCCTAAAAGATTCCAACATCTCGTCGATAGTGACGTATTCGCCAACAGTAAAATTCTCGGAGCATTTTTGAACAATTTGCTCAAAAAGAGATCGAATAGGAGCAAGCTTACCAACACTTCTGCGCTCTTGTCGAGTATTTGAATCATTAAATCTTAAAACTGTCACCAGGAACTTGAATCGTATCCGGTTCATACAAGTTCTGAAATAAGGTACACCTGTCCCATCAGCAGACCAAAGGTCGAACAGGTTCAGATGAGATGCTCTCAAAACTCCAGCCATATAAAGAAGTCCTATAAAAGCTTCCATTTTAGTTCTCGGAGTATTGTGTGCATCTCGTGGGCGGCTGTAATTTGGACGCACTTTTTCAGTTTTTTCATTTGTATGTCTAACAATTTCATTAATGATAGTGTCAGTAAAAAATAACTTCCAACACTGGAATGGAGTCGATGCGCTCCTTGCTACCTGTTTTACACCAGGTATAAACCTTAATATATTACGTTCGCCAACACGTCTGTTACGTGGTGGACAGTGCATTTCCCATGTTGTTACTCCATATTTCCCTGTATAAATTGGACCTGGAACAAGGTCTACTTCCTCATCTGCTGATTGAGCAGAGTCTGTGTTATGATCGATTTCTTCAACCATATCTTCTTCTTCAACGTCCGATTCAATGCTATCAATTGGTCTGATAATTTCTTCTTCACGGAACAATTATCTTCTGAGTGCACCAGCTTCCCTTCTTGTTTCTTCTTCCCGGGCCATTTCCTTTTCTACACTATCAATAAGGTTCCTTATCCTTTCTCCCTCTTCATCCATATTTCTACAGGGCAATGTACGGGGATCAGTAGTAAAAATAAAGTATTACACTGACAAAAACGTACGTATATGTGAAAAGTTATAAATACAAGAAAAAACTACATTATACTTATACACCAAGTGAAACAATACGAAGTTGCGTAATGACTCGCACACAGTTGAAACGACCAGGTCTGTATAACAACAGTTTCAAATCAAATTGACCAATAGCAAAGTGCATGATAACAATCACATCTTATTCTGGAAGAGTCGAATGAAAGGTACTGAAGGGGTGAGAGGCAGAACTCAAGTGACCTTGAAGCAGAAGCTAAACGTTTATCACACCAAGTCGAAAAGACTGTGCGCGAGCTCTCAAGGGTTAAAGAAATAATTGATTTTAATTAATTTATTTATTTTGACCCAATGCCAGGAACTTTAATATTTGAATTAAATATTTAACTGAAAGTTAATTTACATATTACAGCATTATACTCAGTTTCATAATTTCTTGTAGTGAATTATCTAAGTTTTACTTCACTCAAAGTGACATGGCAAAATAAATAATACACTTTATAACACAAATGTGCGAAATGATTTGAATTTACAACAATTTCTTTAAACAAAAGATTTGTTTTAAATCTGTCATATTATTTTATGCCGTAATGAAGGGTGTATATACAACTGAGACAATAGATCTGCTGTTATTTGTCTAGAATAAAAATTATAACACTAATAAAAATATAGGTTAATTTACAGGCGTACTTTATTCATTATCCGTTTCACTGGAAATATTGCCAGATGCTTCTGACGTTGCCGAGCTGCTTACTGGTGGACTGGGCAGTAGCAGATTAATCACTCGTGGTGATAAGCTCCCACTTTTCTTCACGGGCAGTTTTCTTAATGAAGAAATGAAGGGATCAGATGACGCCAGCAACATTGATAAAAGATCTTGATTTGTAGATATTCTTGACTTCTTTCTGGTATGTCCTTCCCTAAACTTTCTCAAATCTTTGTTGCTTGCTTTTTATGCCTTTTCAGAAAGTTGTCCAATGGGTAATATGCAAGATTTTATTATTTCTGTGCTGTGAACTAAAATTTTGTGAACTGTTATCGGCATGAAATACCAGGGATATAATTCCATATAGAGTGTTTTTGTTTCTGCTGTGTATAATCTGAATGCTTCTAAATTTATATCGTAACCACTTGCTATTGTTTCCAAAATCACACAGAATCGTCGTATAGGTTCTTCGTTAATTCCAGTAATATCACTACTTTGTTTTGAATTTCTGAAGAATCTTCTTGCAGTATTACTATCATTACTAATGCCATTACCTGGTTGAGGTTTGTCAAGTATGGGACCCATATCAGTTCTGAATTTTTCTTGTATTACTTTTTTTTCCTTTCGGTAAATACGGATTTGTCCACCGTTTGTTGAGGTTGGATAAAAATGTGTCCAACGTAGTTTTAATCTGAACTTCAGTGTCATGTGAACAATTTTGTAGGCCTAAAACACTCACACAGTGATTAAAAATTTCCTAATTTCGTGATTGTTTACTGCTTAGCCAAACATGGAATAGTTGCCGCCGCATTACCGTATGCGCCGCCACTGAAAACAATTAATTGCTGATAAATGCGCAAGAACGCACAAACTTTGAAACAAGGATTCAACACTCTAAATGTTGTTTTATTAAATGCTAAAAGAATTGTCATAACGGGACGTGACCGGAGATACTAAAACTCCAATTATATTTGGAGAACTAAATTTGATAAGACAATCCCAAAGGAAAAAATGGAACTCTCTGCATCAAAATCCACAATTAATTCCCGATTTGCCACGAAAATCGTCCGTAGCTGCATTTAGATTGGCAACAGGCCATGATTGTTTGGCTAAACACCTGCATAGAATTGGAATATATCAGTCCCCTAACTGCCCATTGTGCAACTCGAACCAAGAAATGGATTCGGAACACCTCAAAATCTGTGCTTCATTGGCTGGTCATAATAGTATCTTTGAAAAATATTGGAGTGCAAGAGGTCAAATGACTTTATTGTCAAACGCCTGGCATTAGAAAACAACAACAACAATTGTAATATTTAAACCCTATTGTAAGAAACAGCTTTAGACATTCTGCACTTCAATAAGATGGTTCCCATTATTGTAAAAGTTTAATGATAACCTTAGTCGAATATATGAAGCTAATTTTGCTTGTCACTTTTTTTTTGCTTCAGTCCATAAAGAAAAGGTTGAACCCTTCGAAAGGTGTTTGCTGAACATGAAGTGACTCAGGATGCAGGAAAGACGAACTGTGTCTGTGACTGTATCCATTGACGGTCACAAAATGGAAATATGAGCTGTTTAAATGCTTGGAGAATCTGACAGTGAAGAACTTTGGTGTCATGTGAAATTTGTGTGTAATATCGATATTTTGTTTGTTTTAATGTTAAAATTTTGTTGAATAAAATAAAATTACGCATTTTATTTCAGTTATGTCGTAATCTCTTTTACTAGAATTGAGAAATATTTCAGAGTTCCTTATTGTTGTTCACGTAGCCTTTTCTTTAGTGAAATTCCTACGTGAGGAAACAGACTAGTGGAGACATGCCGGTAGGGTAATTCAGGGAATTACAACGGATTTTGACAAAAAAAATGAAATTTTGGTTTTATCGTTTTTCGGTAGTTTAATAAGTGTAAGATGATAATATGATTTTAGGCCTATTTCTTCTAATTGTCAGCTTTTAACCCTATCTTCGGCAAAAAATATTGTAGTAATTCTTATAGCAAAAAATATTGTGAATGGAATTTTTTTTGCCAACCGCTCAATGAAATTTTAAATTTATTTAGCCGAGTCTATACATAAAAGTATGTTACATAATTTGCCTTATTTTTCCTACATTTGTATCCTTTATCACTTCTGAGAAAAGTGCTCCCAAAATTGAGGAATTTAACATTGCATAATATGGAAACTTGACACCATTTTTCTGCACTTTTTTATTATTGTGATATTGGTGCACTTTTCTCAGAAAGTATTCTACCCAGAAGGCTGAAATTAATATACAGTATCAATGTGATGACATTTTACACAGTAGGTTAAATAAAGTTTATTTCTGTCTTCAGCAAAAATAAAAAAAATAATTTGTAGTAATTCTTAATGCAAAAAAAAAAAAATGTTACAAATGAATTTTTTTTTTGCCAATCGCTCTATGGAATTTTAAATTTATTTAACCGGTTGTATACATAAATTTGCTGTGTTGAAGAAGCAAGGAAATGTTGTAGCTGTAATGTCGACAGTGGGAGTGATAGTGGCATATACTTCCAACCGCAATTGAGTGCTGTAAATATAATAATAATAATAATAATAATAATAATGATTTATTTTAGCTGGCAGAGTTAAGGCCGTAAGGCCTTCTCTTCCACTCAACCAGCAAAAAGTGTATATACATATGCATGAACTTACAAAGAATCCAACAATTTGATTTAGATGAGAGTTACATGTATACAAAAGTTATTTACAAATTAAACAACAAAATACTATGAACTAGATATAGTGGACGAATTGAACAGTGTAATCAATCTAATCCCAAAATCATCTAGAGTAATACTCGCAGGGGACCTCAACTGTGCCATAGATAAAGACACACTGAAAACAAGACAAGTTGTGGACTATCTCAAGAGCGAAGGCTTGGAGTTAGTGAATAACCGACAGTGGACGTATGTGCCACAACGGAGGTAGTGCATTGGACTTGGTGTTTGTAAGAGGTTTCTGTATCCAACAACAGGAAATACTAGTAAAAACAGAAGCGTCGCTCATCAGAAAGCATAGCCCAGTCTCAGTGACATTAGTAAATAATGCTCGGCGGTCCGATGATATCAACAAAGAAGACAAAAAATTAAGGAAAACCCTGGACATGGAAAGAATGAGGGTAATAGCAGACAAAGTTACGAACATCATGCAGGCAGCTCAGGAAGGGAGACCGGAGGAGGCAGCAGAAGGAATCGAAATGTGGATTAAAGATGCTACATCAATACGTGAAGAAAGAGTAAGGAAAGGGAAGAGATGGTTCGATAAAGAGTGCTACGAAATGAGAAGGAGGACAATCACAGCCCTACACCAAGCCAGGGAATCCCAGTACAGAACATTATTACGAGAATACAACAGTATCAGAAGAGAATACAGAGATCTACTAAAACAGAAAAAAAGTTGTTTCTAGAAGATTAACACAATAAGTTAATAGAATATACCGAAAAGGACCCCTATAGAGCTTTAAGACCGCGGCAGCCCGGATTTCCTGCAGACATACCAATACAGACCTGGGAAATGCACATGAGCGAAACAATATGCAACAGGGAGACAAGACCGCAGAAGATCAGAGGAAAGGAGATTGAAAAGTGTGACTTATTTACAGAGAAAGAACTAAGACGGGCGATCCTAAAGGCGAAAAACAACAGAGCACCTGGCCCAGATGAAATTCGGAATGAGCACCTGAAGCAGTCTATGCAGTACCTCTTGCCAGTTTGGGTAGAGCTGCTAAATAAATGCCTGACAACAGGAGACATACCTGCAGAATGGAGGAAGTCCAATATAAAACTTTTATACAAAGGAAAAGGAAACACAAGTGATGTCAATGCTTACAGAGGTATAGCGTTGGAAACGGTAGGACTCAAGTTGTTAACAAGAACACTAACAATGCGATTAAGTGAAATTATAGAACCATATTTACCTGAGGAGCAATTCGGATTTAGGCCAAAGAGATCTACGATAACAGCAGCAGGAAATCTCATTGCAGACATTCAGCAGACGCTAGAGGGTGCAAAGGGCAGCAAACTATATGTTGTGTTTGTGGAGTATTCCAAAGCCATGATAAACCGCCAAACTGTGCTCCGAAAACTCGAATCGCTAGTGGGGATGAACTGGATGACAAGGCTCGTGTCCAACATATTGGCAGAGAACTATGTGCAAGTAGACGATAGTGTGGAGAAGACAAATTGGATTGAACAAAAGAATGGTGTACTCCAAGGAGATCCCCTCAGCCCCCTCCTGTTCAACGTATTGACACACGATATAGGACAGAAGATAAAGCAGAACACACAGACACGAATATATATTTACGCAGATGATATGGCTCTGGGGTCACAAAGTATAGACGACCTGCAAAAAGCAATCGACAATCTGTCATAGTGGGCAATAGAAAATGAAGTCAAGATCAACGAGGATAAGACAGAACTTGTGGTGTTTAGAAGAGGTAGAAAAGTCTCCGAGAGAGATAAAGTGACATGCAATGGGAAAATTCTCAACATCAGAAGTCATTGCAAATACCTGGGGCTGACAATCCAGACGACGGGGAAATCGTTCTCAATACATCTGAAGAACAGATTAATAGCAGCAGTTCGTGCAATTTATGACATTACATCTCCAACTCTGTTGTCGCTAAATACAGCTATGAGGCTTTTCAAAGCGAAAGTGTGCCCTACGCTCACGTATGGGCTAGAGCTTATATGGGATCATCTAACTTGAAGTCAAATGAGGGCAATGGAGGGTCTCAGGCCAGGTTCCTGAAGAGGATAATGGGGATTTCAAAATTTGCACCATCGAGATTGGCCTACATACTAACCCGAGAGACATATCTAGTGGAGGATCTGAGGATCAACCTGCAGCTGCCATCTACAGAGTGCTACAAGAAGCTGCTTGAAGAGCTGCGGAGGAAGAAGGATGAAGTATGGGAGGAGTTCTACACTACTGAGGCAATGACGCGACGCGAGTGGACTGAGACAAACTTTCAGATGAGACACTTAGCTGTGCATGGTTTCCATTTCAAAATGTGTGTGACAACAAGTTTTCATGACCCAAGGAATACATGTGTGTGTAAACTGTGTACCCAACAGTGCGATAGATACCATATCACGAGATGTCCAGCAAGAATATGCTCCGTCAGTGAACTTGTAAAGGACATATAAATCAATGCACATTGTGCGCAATTTATTTCTATTTATTAAAACGCATTATGTACTACTTTGTCCCCCAAGAGTTCGGTGTTTGCCATTTAAGGCGCCACTGTGATGGAATTATGTTCCCCATAGATGCTTCTATCTACCATTACATGTGGCAATGATATGAATGCTTAACAAGGTCAGTGTGCATCATTCTATTGAATGTGTGAAGACACAAAATCATTCAGTTTGTGATTATCTGTTTTATTAAGCTCTCGTCTGTAGAACTGGTACGTTATAGATAAATGATTCTTTGTACAATTAAACCTGGCTATATAGTGTTTACTTTCACGTAATAATTACACTGGCAGGGGTTAAGGACTCTGCGTGAAAAATGTTTAACCTCAAGGCTAGAAGTCAGTCCTCAACTATGTACCACAATTTTTCGTGGACCATAGTTGTATTTCATTTTGAAATATTTGTTTCAATAAAATGTGATCAATGTGATTATTTACTTCTGCAAATATGGTATCTCAGTATATTCTAAAACACCATTTAACATTATAGTCAAGTAAACAAAGAAACAGGCTCTTCCAGCATCAATGGTACTAGCACGAATGATGGTCCGGTAAAACGAAAACTTCAGGGTAGAAGGAAAACAACCGTCCCTGTGAGTGACTATGAGAGCGATGAAATTGAATTGGATACAGATTATGATTCAATTCCAGAAATAAAAGAGAAGTGGAGATTCAAAGGATTGAAATAAGCCTAATGAATGTAGTTCTCAGTACGATAAATAAGCATTATCTGTGAATTTATTTGCTTAATATTTTCCTAAGAATGTGTTAGTTTATTCTGATACCGTACTTTTGTTCTTCGATATACATCACCTGCAAAAAAATCGGGCCAACTACATTTTCTTTAAAATTTTTTTAAAATTGTAAGATTTTTTAAATAATTGTAGGTGTGCTGAGATTCATTTAGTTATTCATTTATTTTGTGATACTTAACACTGTAATACTGAATAAGTAATAGCCAACAATGATCTGAAAAGAAGATTCGTTCTTCTTGTAATATTGTGTGTAAACTTCTCGGAAGATGTCTAGACTGGTAAGCTCTTTTGAGGCAGTATTCGAGTACTTCATTGTATACAAATGTCACTAAGTCCTACCGATTCAGCAAAAGTGGTTGCATTGATAGAAGGTGGGAATAGTCAGCGTTATGTGGCTGCAGTTCTTGGGATTCCTCGATTTACAGTACAGCGAGTGTACCATCGCTTTAAAGAGACAGGAGGTTATTCCAGGAGACCTGGTTCAGGGAGAAAACGAGTAACTTCGGCTCGTGACCATTTTATTGTCCTAAACACATTAAGAAATCGCCATTCCACAGCTATTGAGACCAGAAGAGCCTTCCAGAAAATAAGACAAGTTAACGTGAGTGAGAGAACTGTAAGAGGACATCTGGATGAATGTGGGCTGATTCCAGAAGACCAGCTGAAGGCCCAGAATTGCTCCAGCAGCATCGTGTTAAATGATTACGTTTTGCTCACTATCATGCTAATCGGAACCTGGGGGAGTGGCGGCGAGTGCTCTTCACAGATGAATCGAGATTTAGTTTACAGATGGACGTGAAAGAGTGTGGAGAAGAGAAAGAGAACGTTTTTCTTCATGTTCCTTCACTTCACGTGTCAGTTTCCAAGGTGGATCAGTAATGGTGTGGGGTGGCATTTCGTATGAAGCTCGCACAGAACTTGTTTTCATTAATGGAGGTGCTTTGACTGCTCCAAGATACATCGAAGAATGTCTAATTTAACATATGGTACCATATGCCCCACTTATTGGTGAAACGTTCCTGTTAATGCATCAAAATGCACGCCCTCATGCTACAAGAATTGTGGATGAGTTCCTTCACAATGTTGGATTGAATAGGCCAGCAAGAAGTCCCTATTGAACATGTGTGGGCATGTAAGGGAAGCAAGTTAGAAGTCGCCTAACTACTCATAGCAACTTATAGCAGCTCCGAAATGTTCTAAGTAAAGAATGGAATAGAATCGACCAGACTGACATCAAAATCTGATCAAAAGATTGAATCGGTGAATGGTAACACTCATACAGTCACGGGGAGGTAATACCTGCTACAGTGAAACCTGTTCAAGACGGAAGTGACATGGTCTTAATTTTTTTTCCGTTGTGGACAGGCTTCCGTATTATTCAGGTGTGTTATTAAAATGGAATATTTTGTCATTCATATACGTAAAAAACAAAATGGCATGCTGCAAACTGCAAGAAGTACAAAATATTCCATTTAACACTCGTCACATTAAATCAGCTTTCTGTCGCTTACTACGTTGGTGAATCATTTTGATTAACATCTCATTTTCTGTATAAATATTATTGTAACTCACTCATTAGTCATTACACATTACTAAAGTTTACTAATCTCATTCTATTTAATATCTAACACTATACTCTAATACTGTACCGCATATCACTGCACATTATTAATTAATTAGACTAGGAGCCACCCATTTCGGTTGAGAAGCTCTTATCATCCAGTCTGCTGTCCAAAAATCTGAAAGTTAGAATTTATAAAACAGTTATATTACCGGTTCTTCTGTATGGTTGTGAAACTTGGACTCTCACTCTGAGAGAGGAACATAGGTTCAGGGTGTTTGAGAATAAGGTGCTAAGGAAAATATTTGGGGCTAAGCGGGATGAAGTTACAGGAGAATGGAGAAAGTTACACAACACAGAACTGCACGCATTGTATTCTTCACCTGACATAATTAGGAACATAAAATCGAGACGTTTGAGATGGGCAGGGCATGTAGCACGTATGGGCGAATCCAGAAATGCATATAGAGTGTTAGTTGGGAGACCGGAGGGAAAAAGACCTTTAGGGAGGCCGAGACGTAGATGGGAGGATAATATTAAAATGGATTTGAGGGAGGTGGGGTATGATGATGGAGACTGGATTAATCTTGCACAGGATAGGGACCGCTGGCGGGCTTATGTGAGGGCGGCAATGAACCTTCGGGTTCCTTAAAAGCCATTTGTAAGTAAGTAGGAGCCACCCATTAGAAGCCTTGAATTCTCGTTTATTTAATTTATTTCCCAGTTCAATGGCTTGCTTTGCAGAACAGATCCAGAAATTGGCTTGTTCTTTGAAAGGTCATGAAGAACCCACTCCACAACAGTTCATTTATTTCCACATAAACAGTTGCTTTCTGGTTCCTTTCGTGTCACCAATATTGGCCGCACGCCACTCACTCATTATGATCTTTATTTTTTAAAGTGTCACACCTGAGTTTTCCACAACTGTACTTCAATATTATTTCACATAGACTTCGTTTCTCATTTTCCTTTAACTCGATAACTTTTACTTCACCACTTAATGTTAATGCCACATTTTATGCAACTTTTTTTTTTACCTGCAAATCACTATACTTGAGCTCTGTTTAGCTACGACAGTATATGGGTGTGAAGCACTGAAAATCTTTGAAGGAACTCGTCTGCCTAGTCAACAGGGTAATAAAATTTATGACCAACAGGCCAACACACCCTCGTACCCTCTAAAATTTTACGAAGAAAACTTGTTTTCATCTTAGTGACCCACATATTTCGTATATTCCTTGAAATTGCACGCTGTTTCAAAATATAGTTACAGGATATACTGTGTGTCCAAAATATTATTTCCGTTTTGAACAGTAGCAGACAGTTTCCGTTTCTGCGTTGGACAGTTTCCGTTTTATTAAGGAAAAATTACACGTAATACATACAAATTTCGCCGGGACCAATAAATTGTTCCGAAATAGACAGGATTCCGGATTATTCAGGTTCCGATTTGAACAGGTTTCACTGTATTACCAACATCTGGGTGGCGACAAAATCAGTTGAACATTTGGAAGGAAATTGATATAATTTGTAAGTTTTTAATATTTCTGCGCTAGATTATGTTTCTACCCTTAAATTAGAAACTCAATGTATTGATTTACGAATAATTACAGCTCCAGCTATAGTCCATCTTTCAAGCATGAATATATGAGTGGACCATAGTTGGGCAGCTCAGAATACAACTAGGTACCAATGCTTATTATTTTTTTAACACTTGTAATTAAATAATTTCAAACACATATGTCAATATTTATTTAATATAAACTTACAGGAGTCCGAAGCCAAAATTTCACTTAATCTGGATGAATAGTACTGAATATACAAGAAAAATGTCACAAATGTGGACCACAGTTAGGGGAAACTATGGTACCCAGAATTGAGGAATTTAACATTGTAAGATATGGAAGTATAGACTCCCCTTAAAATTTTCAGGGACGTGATTTTTATTGCCCTTTAGTTTATTATTCATAAAAGAAAATCGGTATAACTTGCCAAGTCAAGAATAAGGAGAAATGGAAAAAGAGCAAGTTGAAATTTGTAGTCCAAATTTTAAAAAATCTTAAGAATAAATTTGGCATCAGTTTTCTCGTAATTTCTTATGTAAACTCTGTGCATTATATTCAGCTCTTCATTTAGAACTACATTACCACTATTTCAATGTTTTCACGATATTTAATAAGTTCCTGAATATAGAGTGAGTGTATAGCTATCCCATCCCACTCCATCTACAGAACTGCTTACAGAAAGCGGGACATTAATTAAGTATAATAAATGTTGTATAGTTTTCAAGCTGTTTAATATTCATTGAAGTGCATCACAATATGACCAGCATACTTCAAAGTACCGGTACCTTTTTGATGTTGGATAATGCTTCCTGGAGAATGCAATTTGAATAAGATCTCTCATCTCTCGAATTTGACTTGCTTTTATATAGGCCTATCTTCAATGTAATGTAAACAGTCTGACAAGAAAACTTTAAGAATGATTTGGGTTAAGTGTAAATCAGAGTGCATATCACTCTAATATTTGTAGCCCATACCTGTCCGACATATATAAAATGACTGAGACAAGAGCAGTTTTTTGGGGGGGTAATGCACTGAAATGGCACTTTTTTAACATGAATAGGCTTAGTTACTTACTTACTTACTTACTGGCTTTTAAGGAACCTGGAGGTTCATTGCCGCCCTCAAATAAGCCCGCCATTAGTCCCTATCCTGAGCAAGATTAATCCAGTCTCTACCATCATATCTCACCTCCCTCAAATCCATTTTAATATTATCTTCCCACCTACGTCTCGGCCTCCCCAAAGGTCTTTTTCCCTCCGGCCTCCCAACTAACACTCTATATGAATTTCTGGATTCGCCCATACGTGCTACATGTCCTGCCCATCTCAAACGTCTGGATTTAATGTTCCTAATTATGTCAGGTGAAGGATACAATGCGTGCAGCTCTGCGTTGTGTAATTTTCTCCATTCTCCTGTAACTTCATCCCGCTTAGCCCCAAATATTTTCCTAAGAACCTTATTCTCAAACACCTTTAATCTCTGTTCCTCTCTCAAAGTGAGAGTCCAAGTTTCACAACTATAAAGAACAACCGGTAATATAACTGTTTTATAAATTCTAACTTTCAGATTTTTTGACAGAAGACTAGATGACAAAAGCTTCTCAACCGAATAATAACCGGCATTTCTCATATTTATTCTGTGTTTAATTTCCTCCCGAGTGTCATTTATATTTGTTACTGTTGCTCCAAGATATTTTAATTTTTCCACCTCTTCGAAGGATAAATCTCCAATTTTTATATTTCCATTTCGTACAATATTCTGGTCACGACACATAATCATATACTTAGTCTTTTCGGGATTTACTTTGAACCCTATCGCTTTATTGCTTCAACTAGAATTTCCGTGTTTTCCCTAATCGTTTGTGGATTTTCTCCTAACATATTCACGTCATCCGCATAGACAAGAAGCTGATGTAACCCATTCAACTCCAAACCCTGTCTATTATCCTGAACTTTCCTAATGGCATATTGTAGAGCGAAGTTAAAAAGTAAAGGTGATAGTGCATCTCCTTGCTTTAGCCCGCAGTGAATTGGAAAAGCATCAGATAGAAACTGGCCTATACGGACTCTGCTGTAAGTTTCACTAAGACACATTTTAATTAATCGAACTAGTTTCTTGGGAATACCGAATTCAATAAGATTGTTATATAAAACTTCTCTCTTAACCGAGTCATACACCTTTTTGAAATCTATGAATAACTGATGTACTGTACCCTTATACTCCCATTTTTCTCCAATATCTGTCGAATACAAAAAAATCTGTTCAATAGTCGATCTATTACGCCTAAAACCACACTGATGATCCCCAATAATTTCATCTGCATATGGAGTTAATCTTCTCGAAAGGAATAGGCCATGTCTAAAAATTCGGTCCAGTATGCCTAATAGGGTGCTATCCCAGAAAGTCGACCAACACATTTTCAGGCCAGTTTAGTCGTGGCTTTAATTACCAAACTGCACAACATAATTCAGTGAAGTAAGTGACGTTTGACAAACGAAATATAAAAATATATCCAACGTAACCTTCAGTTTGAGCAGATGTTGCCATGTAGGAAAACACGGAAGGAGGAATTTTCCAGATTGCACAGTAGCCGAGGCAGTTTAACTCGAGAATGTGAAGAGATACAGTATCTCGTTCATAGCAGTGTTCAATGATTCGTAACTAACCAGATCTACAATCTCAATTGATCAACAATCAACAATCGACAAGTTACGATGAAAGAGTAATGGAACGGAGAAAAATTCTCTCCGGCGCCGGGATTTGAACCCGGATTTTCAGCTCTACGTGCTGATGCTTTATCCACTAAGCCACACCGGATACAACCCCGACGTCGGACAGAATTGTCTCTGATTGAATTCCAACTCTTGGGTTCCCTCTAGTGGCCGCCCTCTGCACTACGTCATAGATGTCTATGAACATAGGACCGAAGTCCGTACATGTGCTTCGGTACATTAAAATAATATATAAAATCGACAAGTTAGATGAAAAATTCGCGAATGGATTTGAGTGAAGGGAGAAAATTCACAATTTCGAGGCATATGCAAGTCAGATGGGGACGGGTGTATAAGCAACTGGTAGCAAACAATAGAGCACTATGGTTTCTATAGCAACCGACATGTTTACTCTTAATGCTGTGATGTCAAAGCAAGCGCATTTTTCTGACTTTGAAGTCATACGCGAGCATTAAGCGCTAGGTATGGAAAGAAGAAGGATTACGTACATGAATAAGCAGCCTGTTAGATGACGAAAACAGTGGTGCAAAAATTATTTTCTATTGTCTGTAAAACAAAATTAGCCTACTAACACCAATTTCTTAATATTGCAGTTGTGTTCTAAACGTTAATAACATAATAGTTACGAAGGAATATTCACATAAATTCCATGGTAGTACAACTATACTGTACTAAGTGAATGTAACACATCATTCATAAAGAAAGTGATATCCCAAAGAAAGAGATTGAGTATGACATGGTAAGTTGGAATTGTTATTGATGGTATCTTTAGCCTTGTAAAAGTAGTCAATAAACTAATCAAACCAATATTATAGTGCAAAGCAAAGTGACCTAGGTATATGTTTTAATTGTAACTAATATTACATAACAAAACTCTTATCGCATTATGCTTTTAAGGTGATATTGGTACGAAACTTCCTCTCATCAGAATATTAAATTATTTTCTAGAATTCTGCCTGACTTTTTTACAACACATGTGCATATATATTTTGTTTATGATGTAACAGTAGTTGCTTTGTTAATTCATTTCCTTACAAACATTTTGCATGCAAATATTTTCAAAAATTTTAATACACTGTCTTCAGTATGATCACTGTAAGAATTAATGTTAAATGTTATGTTTTATTTAATGACGCTCGCAACTGCAGAGGTTATATCAGCGTCACCGGATGTTCTGGAATTTTGACCCGCAGGAGTTCTTTTACATGCCAGAAAATCCACTGACATGAGCCTGACGCATTTAAGCACACTTAAATGCCATCGACCTAGCCCAGGATCGAACCCGCAACCTTGGGCATAGAAGGCCAGCGCTATACCAACTCGCCAACCAGGTCGACTGTAAGAATTATGACCATAGCATTTCTCAATACACTATATTCAGTAATACGTATTTATGATATATTAGACTTATGAAAACTTTGTTTCAGTACCTGTAAGGCTACAAAATAAAATAACATGTTCATATTATCTGAAAATTTCACTTTTATGTAAAAAAAGTTGAGAAAATATTTCTTTTGAAAAATGAGCATTAAAATTAAAACTTACATTCTTATTTCTCAGACAAATTTAAAAATTAACATGGATACAGTTTTAATAAGTTCTCTTCCCTTTATCCATTGAATCAGTGCTGGACATCAGCTCGACCAAGCAGCATATACTACCTCTTTTGTCTATCTCTTTCCTTTCCGCTGTAAAGCGCTCAGGCTCTGCTGAGCTCTAAAGCACGCGCTTGCGCCTATGGGCATCAATTGACATGACTGTCTTAATGCATAGAAGATGACTACTGGCAGGAGATCCCGCACAGGATAGATATAGGTCCTACCAGGTTTTGAGAGATCTGGAAAGAAGAGGTGTTGGTTTGTTACTGTTGATGTGTACCTTAATAGCCATTTTATCAGTACTTTATAAAACTTGCATCCGTCTCTCTAATATAGCCTATTCCCTTTTTGTGTTATATTTTTCATCACAGAACCGAGAAATGTTCGAAATTCGCGCTGCCAATATATTGTGAGAGACTTCCCAACTAAACTTCATTGTCTCCCCACTGAGATCTCTTGCTTCTTATTAGAATTGTTGGGCCTCCATTGATAACTCCAACCCTGACCACTGTGCTAAATTTTGGCTGCTAAAAGACGTCACAAGGAAAGAGTGTGACAGAAAGAAGAAAATACTGAAAATATGGCTATGCTGTGGAAAAATCTTCTAATATTTTAGGTTACTAGTATCTAGTATAGTTATTGTCTTTGTTGCAAACAAATTTATTAATTTTTTAACCCAAATTTAGTCAGTTTTATTTATACTAACATGGAAGAAATCTCAGGAAAATAAGGTTTAATTATGTTTTTTTTCTGAACTCCGCTTAGGCTTAGTGTACTGGGCAGTAATCATCTCCAAGTCGGCTCCAATAAATTTTACACAGAGTTCTACCACCTGTTTACGTAGAAAGAAAGCACAATGTAAGAGTATACTCAAATGAAAATGAGTGCACTGTCTTTTCAGTAGTGTTGTAATTTTGAAATTTAAAATGGACTTAAATTAAAAGGAAAAGTTAAGATATTACTGAAAATGCACTTACACAATAAGACCCAAGTATTTTAAAACTGTTTTCTTAAAAATTACCTGCGGCCATTTTTTTCCTTCAGCCTTCACAGTCTTTTAGTATTTAAGATATTTAATGGATAGTATGCTGAAAATTACAGCAGATTAAAAAATGTTGTAGTAAAATTTAAAGACAAATTGAGCAAATTACCACTTGTCCCATGTAAGTTTTTTTTCCCCCATTTTACCTTACTAATGTGATTTATTTATTATTACTTAAATTGAATAGGGGATTGCAGAAACAGCAATGTGTGGCGTATTGACAAGTGTTGTTTCTGTAATCCCCAATTCAAATAAACTCATGAGTAGAAGTGCAAAATATCATGAGTAGAAGTTCTGAATAATGAAATCAATTTTCACTGTAACCTTGTAAAACTGAAACGCTCTTTTAAAGCATAGTGGTGATTGAAAAACGTGGGGATAAGGGGAAAGCATAATCCAGTGGTGATATTCTAACTCATTAACAACCGGGTCTCTCACGAGTATTAGGAATAGAGTGAATAAAAAACCATTGGAAGGGAGTAGTGTCAAAAATAATGTTTTTATTGTGATTTATGGCTTACATTGATTAGACATACGTACTTTAAAACACCTAGGCTAAAAGAAGATTTCAAATTCCTTTCTTGTTTTCTGAGGCTAGTTCCTCGTCCCTCTTCCTTTTTATCCTTAGATCATCTGCGCTATGGTTCCCTTTCGACAGTGATGACTTCACATGCTTTGTTGTTTCCCATTCTTAGAGAGGCAAACCCATGACCTTGGTTGACATCAGGTGCGAGATGTTGCTGATGTTGAGCTTGAGCTGGGAAACCCGGGTTTGATCTCCAGCGTCGGAGCGAATTTTTCTCCATTAATAAACTACTGTATGTATGCTTTCATGTCATCTATGCATGCAAGTTGACTTTTCTTTTTCCTTAGTGTAATAAACCTTGTCTCAAACCCCGGAGTTCTTTTGTAGAAACCCTGTATATAAAAGTGTATGTATGTATAAATTAAATTTTTTTTTTTTTTTTGTGTATCAGCATGCTCCATTACATTGGAGTAATACTACATGCTTTACATAAAATATTACAATAATTAGTTACATAATTTATGAGAACAAGATATTTACAATTTTGATTGCGATATTGAAATTCTTATAGATACAAGTGTTGCCTAATTGTACTTCTTATATTTTAGGTTACCATCATTGTTAATATTATTTCTAATTTCAATTTCTGTTACATTTTGCCAAATTCTATGGATTTTATAAATTTTCTGAAGCTTTTGAGGTATGCTGTTGTGAACTGATCAAAAGGTGGAGGCCAGGTTTGACCTGTGCGTATTATACTAGCTCGTAGGATTCTTCTTTCTTTTATCAGTGTGTCACATCTTAATATTATATGGTTGACTGTCTGCTCTTCTTTTAGTCTGCAAGGGCACGTTGGAGTTGGAATAATCTTGAATCTGTGAAGGTACGATCTTGTGAAGGCGTGACCTGTCACAATAGAAGTAAATTCTGCCCCGACAGGTAAATTTATCTTCAATCTATCTTTAATTGATGGGAAGAATGATTTCGTTATTGCGCCCTTAGTTGAGATAGCCCACTGCTCTTGCCATTTTCTTAAGGTCTTTTCTCTCTCTTCTGTTACTATGGTATCTCTCGGTATTTTGTTATAAGCTATTTCTCCTTCATCTTCTATGGCGGCTTGTTTGGCAAGACGGTCAGCTATCTCATTACCTACTATTCCGACATGGGCCTTCACCCACCTAAAGAGAACTGTCCATTGCCGTCTCTCCAATTTTTTCAATTCTCTCTTTATATTTTCAATTATTGGATTGTATGTATGTATGTATGTATGTATGTATGTATGTATGTATGTATGTATGTATGTATGTATGTATGTATGTATGTATGTATGTATGTATGTATGTATGTATGTATGTATGTATGTATGTATGTATGTATGTATGTATGTATGTATGTATGTATGTATGCATGCATGCATGCATGCATGCATGAATGCATGCATGCATGTATGCATGTATGTATGTGTGTCTGTGTTTTGTTTTCTCAATTCAAATCTACACGCTTTGACCTATATGTTGTTGTTATTGTTTTCTAATGCCAGGCATTTGACAATAAAGTCATTTGACCTCTTGCACTCCAATATTTTTCAAAGATATTGTCATGGTCAGCCATTGAAGCATAGATTTTGAGGTATTCCGAATCCATTCCTTGATTTGAATTGCTCAATGGACAGTTAGGGGACTGATATATTCCAATTCTGTGTAGGTGCTTGGCCAAACAGTCATGCCTGTTGCCAATCTAAATGCAGCTACAGACGATTTTCGTGATAAATCGGGAATTAACTGTGGATTATGATGTGGAGTTCCATTTTTTCCCTTGAGATTGTGTTATCAAATTTTGTTTGTTGAAGTCTAAGTATGTAGATTTGATAAATCTTTTCACAGAGTAATACATAGATTCAGTAACAGGTATGTAAGTAGCAGTGCTGCCCTTCTTTGCTAAAGCATCTGCATTCTCATTTACCAGGATTCCACAATGGGATGGTATCCATTGGAATACAATTCTTTTATTGAGTGATATTAATTGAGAGAGCATTTCAGTTATTTCTGCTGTTTGAGATGAAGGTGTGTGCCTAGAGACTATTGATAGAATAGCTACTTTGGAGTCTGACAATATAACTGCATTTTTAAATTTATTGATGTGGCATAGAAGATTCCTGAGACTTTCACTTATTGCAATGATTTCTCCATCAAAACTTGTTGTTCCATATCCAAGAGATCTATAAAGTGAGAAGAGACAGCACGTAACACCTGCACCGGCACCTTGTTCTCTGGAGATCAAGGATCTGTCAGTGTATAAATGAAGCCAGTTTTATGGAGAGTACCTAATATTAATTGTCTCTAAAGACAATTGTTTCATTATTTCAGTGTTTACTTTTGATTTCAGTATTTCTTCTGTTAAATTTAGATTATACTCTATATTGAATAGAGTTAAAGGGTTTGGTTTAATTTGTAAGTTTTCTTTTAAATTCGGGATGTTGATTTTCTGTGTTAATTCTTGAACCATGGATATGAAACTTTTTTGAGTTTTTAATCTATAGAGAGGACTGTATGAATGCCAATTATTTCCTGGTAATCTGATCAGGGGCGGTTATTCAGGTGAAGTAGGTGAAGTGCCACTTCAACTATTTATGTGTAAAAATTTTATCTCGTATTAATAATTAATTCTAGTTATTACTGGTACCCAGTAGCGGCTGGTGGTCAAAATAATGAGTGTGCTATAATCTCTATATCGGCCTACTGTATAGGTACACTTACATGTATTTATCTTAATTTGAGACTCGCCTAGTGGCGAATTACCCTAGTGTTAAACGTTAAACCCTCCATCTTGGACATTATACTCTTTTCTATTGACAGTATTGTAAGAACAGTGAGGCGGTCCTGGGACATAGTGTTCCTTAAAAACCGTTTTTATGTGTTTCAAGCAAGAAAAACATCTTTCTGGCTCAGCAGTGGCCAATGGTGTTGTAACCAAAATATTTAACAACTTCGTTACTTCACAGAATGGATCCTGTAAATTGTTGGAGACTATGTATTGTAACAATTGAACAGACATCTATATTTTGGAAGTCGGGTTTTCCATATAGAACTCCAAGTTGTGTCTTTAACACTCTTTTGTTCAGTATAGTATACTGTTGACAGCAACTTCAAGTTCGCGTTCACGAAAATTATACGAAAAATTCTAAAAAATTTTGCTGTTTAACAATTTTGTTGCGTCTAGGTAGCTTAAAGACTGGAAACGGTGAGTAGTTTCCTGAATTATACAGTCACATACTTCCTTGGCTTCAATTTTCTAGGATTCCATTTTCCGTCGCTTGCTAGCTGATTCAGGAGGAACCTCATAGGCCTACAGGTAGATGGCAGCAGCAGTCTGATATTTGAATTACCAAATACATTGTAAATACGTAGTTCCGAGTTCTTCCACAAACAAGCATTCTTTCGTTACGCTTTACTTTTGCAATCTCCAAGCTGTGTTGTGCTGAAGCTGACTACAGCACTTTCCCGCATAAAATAGCCAATCAGAGCAGTGACTTCCGCTTCGCACATGCACATAAATGTCTACATTCTCATATGAAGGTACAGTAGAGGTCCATGATAGGTTAAATAATTTCAGAAGTGCGTTTCTTCCCTTTTGTCCGAGATGTTTCAGAAATTCAACATGTATTTTATCTGATCCAGGAGATTTGTTATCTTTTAACTAATGGATTGCAGAATTTAGTTTCCTTATGATGAATTCTCTGCTGAATATATAATTTGTTTGTTCTTGACACTTCTTAAATTTTTTGAGATCTTTTTTAATCTGCCTTTGCTTCCTTTTAGCTTCAGGAGAAAGTTTAGAGCTATAATGCTTATAAAGGCCTCGGCAATAGAGCTGCTGGAAGTAAGCGTTTTCCCATCAAATTTGAGTGGTTCTTTCCTTGTTTCTCTCTGATATGTGATTTTACTTACTTATCTGTATTAGTGAGGGATCTCGTAGAATCTATTGGAGTTGTTTTGATTCCACCAGTAATGAGCCTGACAGCATAGGCGGAGAGAGAAGTTTCCTTGGGGGGGAGGGGGGGGCAAAGTAAACCCATAGAATCCCAAAATAACAAGGTTATGGGGGACATTATTTACCTCCTTCCCCCTTTATAGTTTGACCGTGGTACAGAGTATCGGAAAATGATCATTAATCAAGGTATTATCAGGGGACATATTTCTTACAGTGTTACATCCATATCCGCGATGTTTTGGACCGAGTTGTATAGCGCTTGAACTGTAGGTCTACTACAAATTATAGTAGGGCATAACTTAAAACAATCTCCCTATTTTTCTCTCTCATACTCAAATATCAGAAACTTTATCTGAAGCTTACCTTCCTGAAGATATCATATGAAATGTAAATTCTAATTATTTTACTTAATCTCTCGTCTTTAAATTTACACATTGTACCGGGATCACTTTTATTTTTTCTGCATTGTTCTGCAGTATGTTATTCATATTTCTCCAAGTGACGACCTGAACACCTGCAGACTTCTAACACATGGGTACAGGCTGTTACAAAAGAAACATTACAATGCTTCCATTCCTCAAATGAGGTATAGAAATTTTCATACATTTAGAAATTTAAAATAAATGATCTGAAGACATTAATTCGTCAATTTGAGCACAGAAGTCTAATCATAAACAGAAGCAAGAAAAATCTTTTGAATTAAATATTTTCTAATGTTAACAGAAAAAAAAAAGAGTTGAGACAAGTTTTGGGGGGCAGTGTCCCCCCATACCCCCCCATAACTCCGCCTATGCCTGAGAGCTTGGTTTTGAACACATTCTATTTTTTTTTTTTTTTTAAGTGTGCACATTTAACCTTCATAGTCAGGAAAGAAACATAGCTATATTAAAACTGGACATATGGACGTTAAATAATAAAACATAAAAATAAATATGATCAAATATTCATGTATAATATTAAAATCCAATATTCTGCTGTCAAATGTACTTTCTTATTTTCTGTTATATTCAACATATATATTTTCACGAGGCCCTGGAAAATACAACACGAAATTAAATAACATTGTTCATACATCATGAAGGTTAAAATCTAGAAAATTCATGCAATAAGTATCTTTATGCAATCCAGGACCGTATTTTGGCAAGTTTCTCGATACAGTTGTAGTCAGCAGGCTGTAGTATTTTATCCAACTGAATTTTTTAATTCTTTGAAGGATTGCCATCAAAATATTTTAAAACTTAATTTTGAATGACCAATAGCAGTATTGCAAAATATTTACCTATATACTTATACAATGGAACAAGAATTTTTGTGAAAAAAACTAATGCAATACGTAATATAAGTGAGAATATTAACTATAAACGACAGAAGAAAATTTTTTAACCTATGTATGTTTGTGATACCCACTAACATGCCTTTCGATTTTAAGCAAGTTTAATGTCAGTGCGACTGGAATTTGTAATGTGTAATGACCATATTAATATAAAGCTCAAGGACAGTCACTCAAGTTGCAGACATTCACTTAGAAACTCAATATCAATATCTTTCATATTGTCAATTATTGCTTTCGAGTGAGCACACCTAAACTTTATATATATATATATATATATATTATATATATATATATATATATAAAACAAACTTCCCCTAAAATAGGAGTTGACCTGAAAGACAAAGTATAGGCACCGTGCATGAATCTCAAAATCGTACTGGTGGTGCCGAGCAGTATCTCAATTCCTAATTAACTACAGCCTCGCAGTCATTCACTAGTCATGTGTGATATAGAAATTACATGCGGCTTTCTGCCGATAAAAAGTTGTAATATTAGTAAGAATGGGTTCATTGATTCATAGTGTTCTCCCAAGGGCAGATCTTTCACTGCAAACCCAGCAATCTCCAGTCTTTAATTATTTTATAGACTCAGTGGAAAGTTCTGTACTGCTAGAGGAGTGTAAAAATGTAACTACAAAGTTCCTGAAATATCAGTGTAGTTGTTTGGCATTTAAATCAGATTTCAGACCACTGAATGAGGGTGAACAGTCATATTACGAAAACACTGATATACCTATATTTGATGTCATGACGTGCGTAATATTTGTGTGTATAATGTCTCTATAAATTACGTATTTTAATGTGATTTAATTCTAAAAGTAATCTTAATTAAACTTCCTGAATAATGGGCGACTACAAATTCTCTAAAACACAACACATAATGAACAATATCATCAACATACTACCTCTGATTGAGGTTCTGGCTGATATGTACATCTGTTATCAGGCTGTACATCTCACTTGACGATATGTGTCAGAGGAAGAACAATATTGTTTGTATGCATATGAAGTCTGACTAGTGTAATTTGTAGCTAGTCGGCGATATATGCAATGAAAGGAAAAAGGAACTGGCCACTCTACCCCATGATATTCTGGCGTATTTGCCTCATAAGTGTTGCCTTGTTGGTATCACTTGTGAGGTTCAGACTTCTCTTTGGACAGTTGAATAAACAACAAGATCAACATGCGGAAGCAGTTCAATTGATAGTTTGTGTAAAATGTTATACTGTATATTTTAATTCGCTGAATGCGCTTTTCAACATGAATTCGAACACTGGCAACGCTGTAAGTAGTTTCGACTTCTTCAGCTGTTAATTTACCATCGTGCAGATACGGTAGAGTAACAACAATGATCCCTTTATTGGAGAGGTTTGTTATTATTCCGGGAAAACCTGACTTCATCACCACCTTCTAATAAAGTCAATAATCCGCAATCAGTTGTTATGAATGTGTCACTCGATCTGCCTCGGTAGCATTTAGATTTGAAGGCCACCATCTGATTCACATTGGGTGGCTGTTCCACTTCTGAACAATTAATTGTCACTCTACATTTTTCAATATTGCAGGCATTGTTTCCTGAATACTTTCTCTGCTAGGCCAAAACCCAAAATTACAGTAACCATTGTGGATGTCAACAACATTAAAGTGGCGGTAAAAATACATTATAATTATAATTGTATGATTAACTCCGAACATCATCCTCATAGCAGAATACGACAATCCAGTTTTCGTTTTAATTGGAAAATATGAGTAGATGATCTTCTTTACTAACCTTACTCTTGGACAGAATTTTTCGAAAGCTTTCGATGTGAAATTCACTAATAAAAATGGCAAAAATAATATGTATGGTCTACATCTTGGGGCGTTTCGACTATCTATGGTAGCTGTTTTTGGGTTAAATGATAGAATTGAAATTATTTCTTACGATTCTACGGGTATGATTGTGTTTCAATTGGCAACAATTTTAACAATATATTCGAAACCACAAATGTCACTCCCACTAAGTCTGGTAGTTCTGTCTCATATTTCATTGTAGAATAATTTCGGAAACCTTGGATTTCATTAAACATATCATCTCTTCCTGTACGCTTGTCATAACACTTCTTATGTGACTTCAGTTCGGCATGTAATGTAATAGACACTTGAGTAGACAATTCACACAATTCAATTGTGAAAGAAAAAACAAAATCACTAAGAATGGTTTCATTTACTTCTGCCTGTATGGCTACTTCATTTTTCGAAGTAACACTTGTTGAGCATTCGCCTTCCATAAAACTTAAATTTTCATCTTTTCTTCTTCTTTATGCGTCTTTTTCGTACCTTTCCGGAGTTAGTTGAGATGAGGCAGTCTTTTTCTTGTAATCTTTCATAAAAATACTGGGAATGGTATGCTAGTTTTGGGGGGTGTTCTGATCTCGTTCCCAATAAAATGAATACCGCAAATTCTTGCTGCGGGTGTTGGTTTCCAAGGTGAACCATCAGCACTTGAAATCAAGAATTAAATATCGATATGAATACATTTAAAAATAAGTATATTATTATTTATTGTTGCTAATATTATACATAATATATATGTAAAGAACTCAGTAATTATGTACTTTTTGAAATTTAAATGATAAATTCCTGTTGTTGTTAACTTAATGGTTGTTTATAAACATAATACTGTATACATTATATTTTTTATATCAGGCCTAGTATATAATAATACTATGATTACAAGCAGTGTAGCCTTATTTACTTTCGTCTGCGTACTGCATGGATCCACAATTAGCGTCGTTGCGCTTGAGTTTTCTATTTTGGGAATGAATAAAAACAATATCGGTTGGCGTGTTCCTATAAGCATTACTACACTCAAGAACACAGCAATTTGCATTACCTTTCCGCTTTTTAGGATCATCCATATTTCTAATCATTTAACCTGAGATGTTAAGTATATTCATATGCTTCAAGCACAACTCTATCACTGCTGTCCCACAGTTAGTAACAACAGTCGCCACCAGAGGAGCTTGCACGGTGCCTATAGCCTACCAAATAGACAAGTATTAGTGAATGCGTACAATTTTGTGAAAATGTTTTCGTGAGAAATACAATTATTATTATTATTATTATTATTATTATTATTATTATTATTATTATTATTATTATTATTATTATTATTATGTTATTAATTTACTTTATATATGTGATTTCTCAGAAGATAGATTCAATATTTTAGAGCTATCAAAGAAACAGTCATGGTCAAAGAAGGTTCAAGATTGAACTCTTTACAGAAATTAATAAACTCTTTTATAATCGTGCATCTAGCACCCACTAATAACCCAATAATTTCAATTGTTTGTAACTTATGCATATCGATGGCCCAGAACCAGACTATTCCAAGTCTATTTTACTATTTTTTTTCAGGAGAGCTATTTTAAGCTCCTGACATTCAAAGCTTCATGAAACAATTTGGAATAGCTTCATAGCAACCTTATGGAGAGGAGTATTTACAATTTTGTTCGATTCATACATGCATACAAGAATTGGAACACAATGAAACACAGATTTCTTTCTTATAAAAAGTTGGACTTAGAACAGTCTGGTTCTCAGCCATCGATATGTTAATAATAAGGAACAGCTGGACCATAAATTCGATTCTTCTCATTGTTGGCATCTTCCGGTTGAGTTGTATTCAATTTAAAGCGGATAGTAGGATCTATTATATAGCCTATTGTGTTGTTAAAGGCTAATATATCAACCCGCCGACAGCTTCCTGTTTCCGATAGACCATGGATTTCTTCATAGGTGGTATATCCCTTGTCACGAAGAGCTTGAGCGATTGCGGACCTGATTTTGTGATGCCTGACATTGTGTAATGCATTTTACCATTTTGTCAGAGTCTTCTAGAAATTTTTGGGGAATCTGACGAAGGGGAATAGTTTGAAAATGATAGATGAGTGTAGGGCAAATCGAAACATTTAAGATAGATAATTTCTGATCGGCTTGGAGAAGGGGTGAAGATGCAAGTAATTCCAAATTTTTACATAATGTTTGCATAGTCGTTAGAGGATTAAATGCAATCTCATTTTCATAATTTACACATATCGGATTGTCTCACCAGTGGATATCATTTTTACATCACCCTCGTCTGTGTATGTTTGTAAATATCTGTGTAATTATATTGCCAATGTTAAGCATTGTGGAAAGAACAATATCTTAATTTCTAAAATATATGTCACTCATAACATGTATGTTAAACAATGACTTCTCGCGAAATTATACTGTACGTTTTTCTTTCTGTTTATAAAATAAAAAATAATATAATTAATATGATCTGAATTTGAGAGATAATCGAACTTTCTCAAGTCATATTTTAAAAACTGGGTATGATATAAGTGAGCATACAGCGGTTAAGAGGTAAAAAAACTTTTAATATAAATTAAATTACATATGTATATGTATATTTACAACAGATTAGATAAATAACAATAACACCCCAATGGGTTCTGATTGGGAACAAGGTAATTCCTTATTTATCATCAGCTGTCTCTGAATTTCAAGTGAAAGCACACATAGACACACCTTGAGATCAATGTACAGATCTTATAATTATTTTATTTCTGCCTCTGTGCAACATCACATTTGCGATGGAGAGGAAACAAGACGGCAGAAAAGTTGCAATGCTTTTTGATATGCTGACGCCCACGAATAAGATAAACCACTTGAATTAGTGGGTGTATAGATACCGGGTATATGTTTGTTTTGCTGAACTTGAAGACAATGCTAATTCATTTAAATCTTGTGTTGCTGTAGCCTGTAAATATTTTTGTTTGGTTTTGCTTTGTTTATAGTTTGATTTTTTTTTCTGTTATTTTATTTATATTTCTGGTGGTGTGGAAGAGAAGGCCTGGTGGCCTTAACTACATCAGAATAAATAAATAAGCAAAAATAAATAAATAAATAAAAATTAATTAAAAGAAACAGTTGAACGCAAGGCACAT